>NC_134312.1:183641391-183941391 GCF_964195595.1 Calonectris borealis
GACAGCCCCTTGAAATAAAAACATTTTAAAACTATAGAATAAGGGTTTATTTTGCGAAATGAATAGATCACTGAATATGCACTGCCCAGTACCTTTATTACTTTTCCCATCATTAGCTGTTATTTAATAAACCCTGCTATTAATAAGCAGGGATAAGGTCTGACTTAAGCCTACAAAAGACAGGAAATTCAGAGTTCAGATTTTTCATTCCACCTTTAACTTGGACCTTTGTGTCTTGATATTGCAGGGGCCTGGGAGCCTTGAGCAAGCATCTTCTACCTTATACCACAGTACATGTTCAGCAAAATATGCAAGTTTGCAGCCCTGTAATAAGGCATTGCCTTTGCTAGTAACAGGCCATAAGCTTTGCACTGAGTTTGCACGGCCTCAGGACTGATGTTTGCCACACCTGCTCTGCATGGACTTGTCTTGTCCTGTCTGCAGCTTTACTTCATTTGCTTTAGCAAATTGACAAACTTCATTTGTCATAGCAATTTCTCTAACTGACTAGGTGTTTACAGCTAATTTGTGTTATTTTTTTTTTCTGTGTATGGTGAAACCATTGTTTTATACAGATAGCAGAAACAAGCAGTTGTTCTATGCAGAACGGAATATTTATGGTACTAAGGTAATGATGTAAGGTAGAGAAATACAGGCCTGGTACAATAGCAGAGGGATTGAGAAGTGGGGCCACAGGCTGTGGCGTAGGAAAGGGCATGAGGTGGTAAGGGATGGGTCACAGGATGGCATTTCAGACCCCACGGTTATAAACAACTCATCCATGGTCAGTTACAGAAACGCAGATTTGGGCAAAACTCGTTTTTAGGGATAAAAAAGAGAACAAAAAAGTAATAACTACCTAAATGTGAAGAGTACCACATATAGCACATTTGGATGCAATGTAGAGTTGCAGACTAGCAAAAAAACAGCAGGGGTGTAAAAGCAAGTTAGCAAACATAAAAATGACCCTAAGTGAACTCTAGAGTGAAGAAGAAGAAACCATCAACATAAACATATTCCTCCCAGTGAAGGACTCCAGATGCTGACAATTCACCGTAACAACATCCCCACACATCCTCCAAGAAATAAAACACTGACTCTAAGATCTCAAGGACCAGGGCAAGAGTGAGCATGACACCAGAAAAAGGGATAGAAACAAAGTGTATGTACAGCAATTTTAATTGCATTATTATTTTTTTCTTTTTCTGTTGCAATTAATTCTGGACTAATAATGATTAAACTGTTAAGATTTCAATTATACTAACAATAAGTTCTTGGGTTTATGTGTATATAAGGTGTGCCTACTCTTTACCCATAAAGATTTTGAGTGTAACAGACACTGACTGTAGTGAAGTAGAAGGAGGTAAAACAACAAGTTATAAGGGTCAGAACCAGAGGTGTTCCATATGGTCTTCATTGCGCTACTGCTGTTTTGGATAGCCAGTTTTAATATTCAGATTCGGAAGTAATGTCCATAAACTGCCTTAGTTGTGTAGTAATTTTTTCTTTTATCATTCTTGTACTAGCAATGGAAAAAAACCCCTAACATAAAAGTGATGATATCACTTAAAAATATTTTTCATAGAATCATAGATTTGTAGGTTTCAATTGTTTAGCCACAGAGAGTTGGTTGCTTGGGCAACACACTGGATTTGAAATTCAGATTCCTTGATTTTGCAACAAATGTTCTATGTAATCTAGGAATAGTCATAAGTATTTCACTGTCCATCTGTTTATTTAATCTCACCCTTGTCCCTGGTACTTTAACATTTTTTTTCTTCAGCTCTTTTGCATGGTAATGGGGACTTTTTTGTGGGTTTTTTTCTTTGGCTGTTTCTTTGGTGGGGGTTTTGGCTTTTTTTTTGTGCAAGACTGATCAGGAGGAAGATCTGGTGTTGATTAGCTTTAGAAAGTGCACGGAAGAAGAGTAGATGTCTGGTTGATTATCATCAGGTGTTCCAGCAATACCGCTCAATACCTTATTCAGCAACTTCACTCAAATATTTTTGCTAGTGACCAAAGTTTTAAAAGTCAATATCTGAAGGCAACGCCTCTATTTTTCTTACATCTCCATTGACAAGGATCTATTTGGCCTTGAATCCAGGACATGAGATATTGCTAATTCATTAATGATGATGACAGTAAACTGAAATGTGATATAAATTACAACTAAAATATTTAATACTGAAATATGCCAGGACAAAGAAATAGGTTCTTCTCTAAAAAAAAAAAAAATGGGAAAAATAATGCTTTTTATTTTATCAAAAACTTATAAAAATTAAAATGAAATAAAAAGAATATTTTTATAATGCAGGTATTCAATAGGATTTTTATAGTAGTTGAGACATAATTAATGCCCACTCTTTATTACCAAAAAGAAAAGCAAATGTAATATGTTCAAAGGAACTAGAATGAAGGAACCATCATTAAATGAATGAGACACTTTGATTATCCATGGGTCATTAGTTCAATATGCTCTAATGGCTCCTAAAGAGCTGTTGCACACTCTGAGAGTACTTACTAACTTAGCTTATAATGCATCAATACAGAAGAAAAAATATCAATTATCAGAAAATCATCTTGGTAGGTCTATAGCTGATTCAGAATATTTATGTCCACTTTTCAGTTATTATGTGCATGAAATACCTATGTTTTATTCATGGCACCATCTATTGCTCATGGTGACATGGCACAATCATTGTCTGAAATTGTTACTCCTTTCCACATTTTTTGAAATTTATACCACATAAAATGCAAGTTGTCAACTTGCAGAAATCATATTGGCTTTTTTAATGTGCAGGTTAGGTGGATTTTAGATGGCCATGTGCAGGATAATTGTCCAGAAAATTCCTGCTCACTAACCTAGGGCCCTTTAGGGGTTTTTGCTTTTCAGTGTCTTAGAGACTTACATTTTTGGTGAGAGATTACTTAGACATTAACATTGCTACTACTGCAATGCATGCCAATTTAATTCCACAATCTTGTGTGTTCTTCACATGAATGTGGACCATTTTATAAATCTGGAGCTTCATTCTAATTTATAATTAACTTTTCCTTTTTAATCCATTCTGACCTTTCTTTACTTCAACAGTTATTGCACTACAGCACATGCAGGCTCACTGAAAAATACTTGACTGCTTCCTTTTCCTTTCATGTCCTTTTGTGTCCTAAAAATTACCAAATAGGACATCTCATGAAAACACACATCTAACTAGGGGCAAACACACATAGCCACATACCTTCAGCATATCATTCAGAGGGATCTGGACAAGCTCAAGAAGTGGGCCTGTGTGAACCTCATGAGGTTCAACAAGGCCAAGTGCAAGGTCCTGCACCTGGGTTGAGGCAACCCCCAGTATCAATACAGGCTGGGGGATGAAGGGCTTGAGAGCAGCCCTGCCGAGAAGGACTTGGGGATACTGGTAGACTAAAATTTGAATATGAGTCGGCAACATGCACGTGCAGCCCAGAAAGCCAGCCGTATCCTGGGCTGCATCAAAAGAAGCGTGGCCAGCAGGTCGAGGGAAGTGATTCTGCCCCTCTGCTCTGCTCTGGTGAGACCTCACCTGGAGTATTGTGTCCAGCACTGGAGTACAAGAAAGGCATGGACCTGTTGGAGTGGGTCCAGCGGAGGGCCACAAAAATGATCAGAGAGGAATACCTCTCCTATGAGGAAAGGCTGAGAGAGTTGGGGTTCTTTAGTTTGGAGAAAAGAAGGCACCGAGGAGACCTTCTTGTGGCCTTTCCAAACTTAAAGTGGGCTTACAAGAAAGGTGGGGATAGACTTTGATTTTTTAATAGAGCCTGTAGCGATAGGACAATGGGTAATGGTTTTAAATTAAAAAAGGGTAGATTCAGACTAGATATAAAGAAGAAATTTTTTACGATAAGGGTGGTGAAACACTGGAAGAGGTTGCCCAGAGAGGTGGTAGATGCCCCGTCCTCAGAAGTGTTCAAGGCCAGGTTGGATGGGGCTTTGAGGAACCTGCATGGCAGTGGGGTTGGACTAGATGACCTTTAAAGGTCCTTTCCAACCCAAACCATTCTATGGTTCTACGATTCTGTGACCAAAAAGACAGCATTAACATTTTTCCTAGGTAAAAAGAAGGCAGCGATTGCACACTGAAGTGGTGAAAATCTTTTCATGGGATCATAGGATCATATGATAACTGAGTTTGAAAGGGATCTCAGGACGTCATTTATTCCAACCTCCTGCTCAAAGCAGAGTCAGCTCTGAGGTCAGACCAAGTTACTCAGGACTTTGCCTAGTCGAGTCTTGAAGATCACCAAGGATAGATGCACGCCTTCTCTGAACAACCTGTTCCCCCACTGGACTGTCTTCATCATGAAAAAGCTTTTCCTTGCATCCAGTCTGATTCTCTTTTATTTCAACTTATGCCCACTCTCTCTTGTCCTCCCACCTTGCACAGCTGTGAAGAGCCT
Organism: Calonectris borealis; assembly: GCF_964195595.1. Taxonomy (NCBI): domain Eukaryota; kingdom Metazoa; phylum Chordata; class Aves; order Procellariiformes; family Procellariidae; genus Calonectris; species Calonectris borealis. The sequence goes on from NC_134312.1 coordinate 183,645,835, forward strand.
GGCTCCATCCTCTTGATTAACTTCCTCATAGGTAAGGGAGGGCTGTGTTAGCTCTCCCCAAAGCCTTGTCTTCTCCAGGCTGAACAAGAACAGTTCCCACAGCCTATGCTCATATATCTTTGATACGATTAACTAAATTTTGAAAGTTTGTAAATATGTTTGCTAAACGTTAGTTTTAAAATCATTGGATTAACATGTAACAGCCTTAGGCTTAGATTCAATGAATGATTTATGACCTTACCTGCTGTGAAAGCTTTTACCATCTAATGTTAGCAGTCAGAAGTTGAAAGCATAAATATTTTGTTGGATCTAGGCCTTGGCATTTTCCTTGATTGTTCTCACTTTGCCCTTAGTCATGCATCTACCCAAATTACAGTTACTTTTATATTATATGCTATTCATGCAATCTTTTACTGAGAATATGTCCTTTTTATTCAAACCAAGTAATGCATTGGTTCCTTAAAATGTGTGTAGCCTCAATCAGCAATACATGATTTGCCCTCAGCATAATATGCACCCAAAGGACATCTATAAATTCCTTATTATGTCTCTTCTCTCCAAGGTCTGTCAATTTCTTCTTGTCCTTCTACAGCAATTCATCAGTTCCTTGTTCCTGTCTAAAAAGAACCATCATTTCTATACTCTTTTATCATTAACACTTCTCCAATTCCATTGTCTCTTACCCCTAGGACTATTTTGTTCAAATCTATCAATCACAGAGATTTTAGTCCTTCAACTTTCTACCTGTCCAGCCATCACAGCAAGATCTAGTTGGTTTCTCAACCCTGGATCTTCTTATACAACTTTCTGTAGGACAGATTGTCAGAAATCAGCAAGAATAAATGTCCTACATCAAGCCATCTGCTATGATTGTCCACCATCGTGGTCATGACATTTCAAGAAGTACGTTTCATCTCCTTCTTGTTTCCTGCCTCCACTTAATAGCCAGCCAAGAAAAAGGGATTGCCTGCAGTAGCAGTGCAGAATTGTCAGTAGGACCCTACCTTCTCTTTCGCCAGGATAGAATAGACTAGAAGGAGGTACTAGTTAGAAGATGCAGGGTAGAAACCTGATCGATACAGGCAGGCAGTATGAAGATCCTGGATTATTAAGGAAGGGAAAGGGTAGATTTGGGGTTTTGGTTTTGGTGGTGTTTTTTTTTCTTTGTTTTAAGCATGGACTTTTTTGTAATTGGACAATGTATTTTGCACGTCTGAGCTGAACAGTCTTTGAAGACACGTTATAGTATCAGCAGCACATCTTCCCTTTTTGCTGTTACTGCTGTCTTCCTTTTTCTCCCCGCTTGCCTGCACAGTTGAAAATCTGAGCCTTCTCTTTCAGTTTTCACTTGGTTTTAACTTCTCTGTTCTGATATAGAAGGGAAAATTGTCCACATTTACAAAGCTTCTTTTATTTTTCTAGGTATCAGCTGAATTGATGTAGTAGTCAATCACCCTTCTAATACTCTGTACCGGTTGCTGGTTACCAGACTGAAATTAGACACCTGTGTGCGTTGTGATAACTAACCTTTTTCTTTCCCCCAGCCAAATATATAACAAGTGCCTTCTGTGGAATGAAGCGTTGTGCATTTCTCATTTCCCTAACTTTCTAACAGGGTTTCTCTGCACAGAGAGAATGACCAGGTCCGTGAAGTCATGTCATACCCTCTTGCACAGGTATTCAGGAGCAACTGAGAAGGGACTGGGGATGGGAAAAATCCCCGCTATCCCAAACTGAAAGACATTGCACTAGTAAAGATCCAATGTCATTTAAACGCTCCTAAGAGCAATGTGGAGACTGGGCTGTACACCAAGGCAGAGTAATAAGGTGTTACCCATAACAAAGAACATAGATTCAATTCACAAGCAAGCTTTCCAGCTTTTCATTCATTTCATTTTCATTTAATTTCAAACTGCTTAATTAAAAGTGCATGCTTTTGTCACTCTGACCTGTGTTTTGTCCAGGCTTGGTATGGTACAATTGATACTAGCCCAGTGTGAACTGCTGTTAGGTCTACTAAAGAGACACAGCATAGCGTGATGATGTTTGTTTCTGTTGAGATTTAATGGCTATTTGACTTGGCAGCTGCTTTCTGAGACATGGTTCTCACAGGGGATCTCTCCATTTCAACAGCCACAGTATAGTTTTCCTCTCTGGTACTGAGTGTCAAACATCTGCTCTGCTCTTATCTTTCCCTTCCAGTTTTCCCTGTCTCTGGCATAGCTCACTGCAGGCCAGGAGTCCCTTTTTCCCCCCTTCAGGATTGTGACAGCAGCTCTTTCTTGCTCAGGCCCACTATGACCAGGAATTTGTAGATATTTCAGGAAACATGGGGAACTTCTGTGACCTGCTCTTTCTGTCTTTGCCACTACTGCATTCCTCTCCAGAATGATCCTGAGAATGCACCGTCAGCTGGTGAAGGGACGAGTCAGCTCCAGCATTCGTGCAGTACTTACCTTTGCACCCACACCTTCCCATGGCTGCATTTTCACTCTGGTCTACTTCCCTATTTCCTAATGTACTGTATTGCCCTGCTCCAATTCTGCCTTTCTCCCCTACACAACTTATTAAAATGGAATCTGGGACAATTAGTTGTGTGTTTAGTTTTTCATTTTTGCTAGTTCAACACAGAATTTAATATAAAGAGATTGCCAACTTAAATTTCTATTTCTTTTCTTTAAGTGCCTGTCTGCAGGATCAAATTAAAATTTTGCATTACTTGATCCTTACCTTTGTTATTGATATTTTCCTTTCAACTTCTCTACCCTATTTTTGACAAGGAATTTCATTCAATATACCTTAACCTCTGGATAAAGTCACTCCAGACAATAGGAAGTGTCCCTCTGTATTTTTATGAGGAGAAAAATGGATTCAGCTGTACGTACAGATTTTAGTTTCAGGTTTCTTCAGGAATGATTACAATTACTTTCATAGCCCATACTTAGTCTCCTTTTCACACCATTAAGTCATGAAAAGAACCTGTGAGGAAATAAAATACTGTATTTTCTTGTAATTTATGAGCTTATTTGAGGGTTTGTATAAATATATGAGAATCCATTACCTCCTATTAGCAGAATGAACCTTGCCCTCTACTAGTTATGTTTAGGACTGGAATTTGGATAGCTGGCAGTTGTCCAGCAAACCAATATCTGTGAAGGCTCTCATCTTTGAAGGCTCAGGCATCTAAGCTTTTATTAAAGCATAACAAACAGACTTTCAGAACTTAAGCACCTTGAGTTATTTACAAGCAAATAACTGTATTTGAAAAAAAAAAAACAAACAACCCTGAGTAGGCGGTTTAAGACACTTAAATGCTGCTACGCATGGAAAATCCAATCATACAGTTAGATACATAGACATTGGAGGTAGTGGTGAAATGCTGAGCAGATGGGGGAAGAGGACATATGTGTCTAAGTGGGCTGTGCAGAAGGGGTTTCAGAAGTGTGTTATGGGCCAAGGGTTGATTTGAGAATAGCGGGGCGTCATGCTGGTTTATTGTTTCTTAAAGTCAAATTATAGTCTTGACTGATGGATACAGCAATACTTCCAGTATTTGGCATTTATTTTGCTGACATTGTCATGTGTAGATTCAGACACCTTCCCCCAGATTTAATGTGTTGTCTAAAATCTTGATAAGAAAGGTCAAAAATCTTCCAGAAGATCTCCAAAAATGACCCCAGATATTCTCATGGAATCCGGTTCTGAGATACAAATTAATGGCTCTGTAGAAAGAAAGAAAAAAAAAAATCCCACATTCTTTTCTAGTTTTCTTCCTTGTTTTGTATTGGGCCTTCCTCCTGAATAAAGAGGCCTCTCTAATGATGGCTCACTTTTGCTCTCTGCCTTTCACGGGAAAGAGCTGATGTCAACTCCTTAATCTTATTAAATGTTTCAAGTAGAGAAATTACAGTCTAGGAAAGGAGTGCAACAGAGATATTCCACTTCTAACTAACCAGACCCGGAGTAGAAACAATAGTCAGGTAATTACTGCTGTATTTTTACATCAGAAATTATATTCAATATTTTATGTTAAACTCATACATTTTTTCTTGGATCAACTGAAAGCGAAATTTCCAAAGACTATTGTACGTTGGAGAAGTATTTAAATGAAGACATAAAGAACGGTCACCATGATTAGAGAAGGGAAGCATTTCCTGGATATTTGGTTTGTGGAAAGTTAGACTTTGATGGTGGATGAAGATCGATATTAGAATAAACTCCTATTTGATATTAATCATGAGAAAAAAGATACACTCAGTGTCTGAACTCAGCCACAGAATTTGAATGTACTTTTAAAAATCAATTTTTCTATCATCTATTCTATTCTGAAGGCAATATAGCAAAAGGGTGGGTTCACTAACAGTGTAAACTTGCTGGAAATGCCTTACAGCATCTTGTACTATGCTTATCCAGAGACAAGGACTATCTTTGGACTTAACTGGAGTGTTCTATAGTGTCTTTAGAGGCCAGTACATTGAAGTTTTCCCTTTTATCTGCACAGCAAGACATAGGCATGGTACTTACAACAAAGCCTGTGGGAAGATCCACCAAGACCTGCTGGAGAACAAATCTCAACAAAGAGTCGGACAATAGGGAAAAACCTCTCTCTACTTCTGCTGGCCAGATTGCATGCAAAATTCACATAGAGAGACACGGCGTATAAATAAGGCACGGGCTGCACATTTACTGCAGAAGTTGGTTTGTCTATTGATGTTGCCTCTGTAGCAGTCTCATCCTGACCGTATGCCAAATAGCTCCTGGCAGATGCTCAGCTCAGTAAGCCTACATTCCTTAGCAGCTACAGTTTAGCAAATACTTGTAAGAGACAGAGACAGACTGTGAAGCTGCTGGTTCAGAAAGGATCTTGCTTCAGAGGTAGATGATGATGCCATAAAGAAAACAAATGGCAGCTACAGGTTCGAACAAGCAAAGGCAGTCTTGTGCAGACCATGCTGATCTTTGGCATAAGGGACAACTATCAGTCCCAAACAATGATACTACTCTCAAAAATATGATGCCAAAGTGAATTCTGAAGGTTATCTTTCAGAAGGAGGAGCAAGTTCTCTAAAAATACACTGATACTCCTAAATCTTAGCTAAACTGTAGGAATATTGCATGATACAAATAGGATTTTGAAAAGTGATACAAAGTCATATAAGGTGGAGTTCTGGTTCCAGTTGTTGTCTGTGTAATACACAAGTTGTAATAAACTGTTACTATATGGCACATGACATTTTTACACACAGTCCAGGATTTTTTTTAAAGTAGTCAGCTGTTTTTTGGCAATGATGCCAGGATGCTCTCCAGGATGTCAGCTAGTATTTCAGCTAGTTTTTTTCCAGAACAGACAACTTTGGTGTGGCCTCACCTTGAGTATTGTGTACAGTTCTGGGCCCCACAGTTTAAGAAGGATGTGAAGGTCCTTGAATGCCTCCAGAGGAGAGCAACAAAGTTGGTGAAAGGGCTGGAAGGAATGTCCTGTGGCTAAGGACTTTGAGCTTGTCTAGTTTGGAGAAAAGGAGGCTGAGGGGCGACCTCATTGCTCTCTACAGCTTCCTGAGGGGGGCAAGTGGAGAGGGAGTAAAAGTTAATCATTTTACCAACTTGCGTCCTGTTTAATATAAATGCTTGTAAACAAAATTTAAAATGGAAAATTCTCTCCTGTGCGGTTTGTTGGTTTTTTTTTTAACCTATTATTGAGGTCTCTTATCTTTAATGTTTTCAGAATAACATTGTAGTCACACATTTCCTGTTGTCTTTCTGTGAATTTATCCAACTGAGTCATTCAAAATGTATTTTTACAGTTATTCACACTCTGACATTAATCTTCAAGAAAGCCTAAGTTAGGTCTGTCCTGACAAAGTCTATTTTTTATAGACTTAACTTTTGTTATTTCCTCTTTTGCATGGTTTGAAAATCTCTGTGCAGGTGTAATTACTCCTGCAAAATGTGTAAGAACTGCCCCCTGTATCCTCCCCTACCCCCCCAAAGATGTTTAGATTCTTCCTCTGTCAAACTGAAAAAAGTAGGAAGTTGTGAAGTGCTATTTGTCTGGCTATGGCCATCCCATAAGTACAGCTGTAAGAGATATGACCAATCATATTTTAGTTAGAATGGTAACACAAAACCTAAATGATGATAATTTAAACGTCAACAATATCAAGACCAAAGCATAAAAGAAGGAAAAGAAATGATCCTAATTATACTTTAAGATTATAGGCTCACAGAAGCAGACTGAAAAGCATTTTGAGAGGTCTAATAGTTTGTCCTTAAGATAGGATAAACTAGATTTAAATCATTCATGGTAGATATTTCTCTAACTTGTTTTCAGAAACTTCCACTGATAGAAATTCCACAATATTCCAAGACAATCTTCACCATCTGTACAGATCAAAAGTTTTTACTTGTGCCTAAACTAAATCTAACTTTCTAGAATTTAGGCACAGTACTTCTTGTCCTTGCTACACAGACAAGGAAATCAATCTTCATTAGCAACCTTTCCTATATTTTGGGATTGAAAAATTTTTGTATAACAAATTTCTCTAGATTCTTCTTTTCTTACACGTTAGCTCAGTCCGAATAAGGTAACCACATGGAGTCTTTTCATCCAATTGGGGTGGAATTAATCTCAGACTGTGTAAGCTTAAATGTCTAAATGTGTCTGTCAGGTCTTTGAAACATACAGCCAAAATGCTGTATTTAGATGTGTACAGGGTCATGTGAATCCACAATAGCCACTGGAAATATAGGGCCTGATGTAGCTGCCTACACATAGGTGCCTAATGTCATCTGAGGTTGTTGTGGTTTAACCTGGCAGGCAGCCAAACACCACACAGCCGCTCGCTCACTCCCCGCCCCCCACACCCAGTGGGATGGGGGAGAGAATCAGAAAAAAAAATTAGAATTTGTGGATTGAGATAAAGACAGTTTAATAGAACAGAAAAGGAAGGGAAAATAATAATAATAATAATAATAATAATAATAATAATAAAAAATGATGATGATGATGATGACGACGACGACGACGATGATGATGTAATGATGATAATGGTAGAATATACAAAATGAGTGATGCACAATGCAATTGCTCACCACCCACTGACAGATGCCCAGCCAGTACCCAAGCAGCAATCACCCCTCCCCCACCAACACCCAGTTTATGTACTGAGGATGATGTCATATGGTATGGAATACCCCGTTGGCCAGTTGGGTCACCTGTCCTGGCTGTACCCCCTCCCAGATTCTTGTGCACCTGGCAGAGCATGGGAAGCTGAAAAGTCCTTGACTAGAGTAAACACTACTTAGCAACAACTAAAACATCAGTGTGTTACCAACATTCTTCTCATCCTAGACCCAAAACACAGCACTATACCAGTTAATAGGAAAAAAATTAACTCTATCCCAGCTGAAACCAGGACAGAGGTACCCAATGAGTCTGAAAGATCCAGATGGGACTGCCAGGTATGACACAATACTAGTGAGAAACCTGTGTTTTCCTGAAATGGCATCTGGAGGTCACTGAATCAAGCCCAATGTAGCCTGGAGAGCTATTCATTTGAGAATGTGTATATGCCTACTTTCAGGTGAGCTAAATAGCCCTCTGGGCTCCATTGGCTGTATTTATTTAAGACTCAGTTCAGTTACCCATACATGCAGATACCAAGGGCCATTTGAGATGCCCTAGCATACCTGAGACATATCCCCAAGGTATGACACAAGGCCAACGAGTGACATGCTTTTCTGGAGGGGCTGCTGGAGGGCAGGCACAATACCATAGGTTATGTCAAACAGTGCTAGATGCTCACTGTGTCTAACCAAGACAGTACTTCAGTATTTTTCAGCACCACTGCTAACTCGTTGATTTCAATGTTGTACTTGTGGTTATTTATACCTACTTTTAAAGTGATATTTTGCTCTTGTCCCATTTTGAATTGCACTCTATTTACTTTATACTATTTTCTCCTTTTGTAAATCATTTTGCATTCTAAGCCTGTGCTTCAATGCGCTTGCATCTGCTCTGTGTTTGGTATCATCTGTAAATTTAATAAACATCGCCTCTATTCCACTGTCCAGATAATTAATGAAAATATTAAATAGTGCCAGTTTCAGAACAGATTTCTGTGGAACACCACTTGACACAGCTTTCTATTTTGGCACTGCACCATGATATCTACTTTTTCAGTATGGGTCTTCAGCTAATTTTATATGCAGCTCACAATATTTTGATCTAGATGAATTTTCACTCAATTTTGCAGTGAGAACATGATGTGTGGCAGTGTCACACACATTACTTACATTATGGTATATGACAACACATCTTTTTCTCCCTTACTACAGATCGAAGTTTCTTTGGAATGACATAATTTGTTCTTGACAAATCTGTGTTGACTGTTACTTAGCCTCTTGCTATCTTCTGTATCCTTACCAACAGACAGTCTGTCCCAGCAGTTTTCTGAGTTTGAAAGTATGCTGATAGCCTTATAATATTCTGGCTATTCCTTCTTATAGGTAAGCTTTGTGTTTGTCCTTTTAATAATCTGGAAACTTAACTGCCCTGCACTAATATTTTTTATTGCTTCACCAGGTTGAAGTCTAAGTACCTCAGGGTAAATTTCACTAGGTCTAGATGAGTAATTTACAAACTAGTAATTTACAAACTGCGTAAAATTTACAAATTTAGAAACTATTTCTCAAATATTTGAACTTCATTTGAGGCTTTTTTAGATAAAGGGGTTTTTTTTTAAGACTTTATTATTTGTTTTTCTGAATGTAAATACCGTCATTGCACAAAGAGTAAGGAAAGCTTGAATCTAAAATACGCCTGAAAGAAGGATGGTTTATTGGTTTATGCTTAATTTTTTTGTAAGACAGATGTTTATATACTTGATTAATAGTATTAATATTGCTAACTGTTGAACAATGTTTGTTTTAACATAAAACAAAGCTCCTTATACATTGCAAGTGAAGTATTGGAGGAAATATCTAACATGCTAAAAATATTCTCTGTAGCAATGCTCTAAAAGAACAAGCTTGTAAATAATAAGAAACACTGTATACATAACACTAAAGCAATGTTAAGGCTGGGCCAGGCTTACTTTAGTTTTCTGTGGAACAAAGAAAATGAAAGCACAAGGAGAAACTCAGACAGGAATGCCAAGCTCTAATAAGATGGTTTTATCAGGACAAAGCTGTCTGGTGCATACCAGATTCTCCTAAAGATGAAATACAAATAAACAAACAACTGCAGATAACACTACATCATCTAAACAGACTGGAAAACAAACTGTTGTACGGCCTGGACAGTCTGTTATACAGACTCTAGACAGATCATAAACAAAAACAAGCTTCTGCAATTTCAAAGGAAAAGCTGAGCCATGATTATATATGCTTCAGAATTTCAGTATGCAGGAAACAAGAAATAGCTTATTAACTCTTGCTGCATAAATACCTCCGGAAGCATCTTCATAAAAAGGAATCCTTCTGCCACATTTGGATATGCATGCAGAGAAAAGAAATTCAAACAAACTTTGTATTACATATAAATACTAGATAATTTGAAAATGCTGCCTTTCCGAGTGAACCATGGAAATATTTCCTTCTTAAGGAAGGAATCACCCATAGGTGATTTCAGTTCAGCAGCAAATTAAGGGATTTGCATGTTATGTTATCAGAAACAAATTGCTGGAGTTAATCCAAAACTTCTGGGTAAACAGCAAGAGACAGACTGTATGCAATCTACCATAAGGTGTTGGAATGGACTGGAGGAGCTCGTTTCCCATTCTGTATTGGTCCTACCTGCTGTATTTAAGAACTTAAGTAGATAAGCTACTCAGTATGTCTTTTTTTTAATCCCTAGGGGAAAAGAGAAGAACAAGATGTGCAATATTGTCCTGAACGAAATCTGAAATTTTATTTAGACTGAATGATCAGGTACTGTGAACTTTTAAAAGAGTTGAAAAATTCGTCAAATCAGTGGTTTCAGTGGATAAGTAACAAAGAATTTATCTTCTTGTACCCATGTGATCATTTGGTTATTTTACATTAAGTACTTTTGAGAGAGCATTTTTTGAAACTTGAAACTCTGTAAATTACTTGAAAGTTTCATTAAAAAACTTTCTACTGTTTGCATGGTTTATTTGTTTTTAAAAGATAGAGACTGTAAACACTAATCAGAACATTTTCATCTTGGTGTACTTCTTCATAATTCATTCTTTCATTTGAGCCATAACATTTGTAGGGAAAAAGTAGTGCGGGAAAGTTTTTATAATGAGATTTCTAGTTCCCAAGCTTTCCAGTCATTTATGACAAAATGATGAGAAAGAGATAGAAATCAGCCCATGATAGAGAGGGAGAGAAACAGAAGGAGGTAAAGCTGAACTGATCCCTTCTCCTTTAAAAACATACATTTTGGCACATTTTTGTTTTGTAAAAAAAAAACAAACACCAAAATATATAGGTTTTAGTCCAGTGTAGAAGTATAAACATGTTAAATATTACAAGTTTTTGCAAAACAGAATTGTTGTTCTCCAGCTCGCTTTATACTGAGATCAGAAAATTCATTCAACTACTTTAACATAGCTCTTGTCTTAACAGGAACTGTGCTCTAAGAAAGAATGCAAGTATGCAAAGAATAAAGTTTTTCAGATAATGCATGATGTTTTGCAGCCCACAAGATAAAGACTTTCACACGAAAAGAAGCTTAAAATAACAGTATGATTTATAGGGTACAATAATTATTATTGTTTTATCATTTTGCTAGGATAACATAAAAATTGATTGTAAATCAAGAAGAGGATTACACATTATCTGTACTTATACCATCAGGGAATTTCAATATAAATTAGAAGGAGTTTCATCTTAAGCACATGCTTTTCCTTTCTTTCTTTCTTTTTTTTTTTTTAATTGTTTTCCTGTGATATTTTATGTCTGCATATGGAATAAATGAAAAAAGTTTAACAGTATAATATCAACATATAGGAAAGCAACTTTAAATGTAATTGACATTTAAGTAATTCAATAGTTGTTTATATACCTATCTTACTGATGGTTGCACTCTGCTGGACTTCTGATTGATGTTCTTTGATTTCTTTGATCAGCATAAATCTGGACTTACTGATTAACAAAGACATGCAAAGGAAGCACAATTTTCTGTTGGGATTCAAGATTAACTGCACTAGAAAATCAGAATAAATGTAGTGCTTTATAATATGAATTGGATTCATTATTATTTGATTTATTATTTCTTGATACATTTTAGCATCATATGCTAAATCCATAAATTAGCCTTTGCTAGCAATATATAATAGCCTTCATTTAATTTTTGTAATTTCTTATTTGTTTTTAAATTGCATGATGATAAATATGTTGAAGTTTGTGGTTTATCTAAACAACTTGAAATTAATGATTGCATAAGATGCATGCTACAGTTAATCAATGAATTACCTTTATTTAGATTATGTATTTTATACTTTATTCAGTCTAATGTTCACATACCTTGCAATGTTTTCACACTACCTAGGTTTATGTGCTTTATTTGACTGCTGGCAAAGTGTGGAATTTTAATCTGTTATTGTAACAGTTTGAAATGAAGAGAAATTTCTGTTATACTTTTATTGCTGCTTAAGTTGCTGCCAGAAAATCTGATTGAAAGTACAGAGAAAGCAGCCATGAAGAGGAAAGTGCAAGTAATCTTCCATTCTCTATATTATGGCCTGACACATATTAGATCAGTGTCTTTTTGTGCAACAGACAGTCTGGGATAATGAATACCAATTTCATGCATGTTACACACAGGCAAGTCTTACTGCTCACCTTTTTCCTACAGTTTTCTTAAAAATCGGACCAGATTATGAAGTCTACTTCAGTTGCCACATTCTTAGTATGAAGTAAAAAGACGTTTTGCCCAAACCTTCCCTGGCAAGAGCTTATATTTAGTAATATATTCCTTTGAAAAAATGAACAATTTCTTTTATGGCAAGGGAAGTCAGGTGTGCAGGCTGGAAAGCCGCCACTCTGCGCTGCTAACAGGTCTCTGACTTGAATGATAAGGGGACCAGGACTTGCCAGCCTGCCACAGGGACACTTACCAAGCAATTTAGATGCAGGCTTACTTACTGAACTCCACATTAAACGTAGATAGATTTTTTTGCTCCATATATTTTGACTGCTTGTTCTCCAGGGCACTGCACAGAAATCTGAGAAGCAATTCAGGTGCCTAACATGGGTGTCTGGTGTCTTTTTAGATGCCATACAGTGTATAAAACTTTCACACAGGAGTCGCAGGTATGATACAGGGCATAACTGTGACTCCCATCTTTTGGAGGGGTACCAGGAGGCCAGACAAAATACTTTAAGGTGTCTGAAACAGCATCAAGCACCTCCGTTCAGACTCTTGTATCTCCTCATCCATTCAGAATTTTAGATGACATTTTCCCTCTTATATCAATGCTATTCTCATACAAGTAAGTAGTGAGTTTAGATTTTGACAGATTTGACTGTTTCTGCTTTTCCTTGTTCTGGCTACGTGTGCTTGTGATGTTATATTTGTTTTTTGTAGAGGTGATCATAATGTCACATTAGGTCACACTGTCATCCCACTGTGATCAGTAGTCACACAAAGTGTAAGTGGAGTTGCATTAACTCCAGTCCACCTATTTTCATGTAAATTTGTCTATTGCCAAATAGTTTGAATGTGTGTATGGAAGAAACAGAACTCTCCCCCCCCCACCCCGCCCCCAAGGAGAAAATAGAAAATGTTTTGTAGCAAAGAGCCTTATTGCTGAGGTAGAGCAGCTTCTTCCACAGAAACATTTTCATCACAAGATGCTCAGTACATGGCATGTAAGTCTGAGTGGAAGCTGGTCAGGGCTAAGCTTTCTTCCCGTGGTTTTAAATAGATCCATATTTACGGAGCTATTCAGAAAAAGCAATATGTTTTGCACATATATTCCATTTCTTATGTTTCTCCTTGCAAAGGAGAAGTCCCAGTTTCACTCACTATGTTTTCTACATATTTTGCCTAAGTGACACAGAATATTTACAAGCATAGTAGCTACTGACTTACTTTGAAAAGCAAAGACTTTTATATAGTTACCTAAATGCCTGTTCCACCTTCACCTTCTTCACAGACCATGAAACTGCCTCTGGGGACCTAATTTTAACTTTTCTTCTCTGATAATTATACCCATTCCTGTGTAACCCTATCGTTACTGAAGTGCAATGAAATAAAGATAACATGTTTCTTTACAAATGTTTACTTACAACACATGGTTGAAATTACAAGTTTGATAGGACCAATTGTCCGACAACTTTATCTTCTGAGCAGAGAAGACTCTTTAAGTGCGTATCCCAGAGGAGCAGGACTCGGGAGGTCTGACCTCTAGGCACGTTTCTGCCGTTGGTGTGTCCGATTACCTTGGCAAGTCATTTCACCACCCTGTGCTTCAGTTTCTCTATTTGTAAAAAGGGGGACACTCACATTTTTGTTGAAAGCTTTGACAAAGAAGTGCTAGCTTTTATTATTCTGCAGACCAATGGCATGTCAAGACCAGTCTTATAGGCACCAGAGAAAGGTACCAAGCATCTCCTGAATGATTATATTTGTAGAATTATAATTGTATGATTATATTCTGTGATACTGAATTTTACAAAATTGCAAAAAATAGGTATCACTGCTTTTCTCTTCTACCCTGAAGGTGGTAAAAATAACTTATTTCTCAACAGTGAGAGAAAAAGCAAAACTAATTAACAAGAATGGTTATAAGTTTGACAACTTGAAAGAGTACCTCAATTAAAAGGATAAATTAACTGGATTTCTGGAATCTGGCTTACAACATAATTTAATCAAAGAAAAAGTGTGTAGAAATCCTGCCTTTCAGCATCAGTTCAGTTTCTAGATTTTTGCACATTATCAACATGACATTTTTTATGCTGTTAATGGTGTCACCATATGTATAAGAAATCCCAGGAAACCATGGTTTTACAATGAGTGCAAGGTAAAAAATGTGTATAGGCCTGAAATCTTTCCTGGTTTATGTGGCTTCTTCATAGCTGGTTTGCATTTTACTGTTTTTCTACAAATTTTATGTAAAAGTCTAAATTAAAGACATAAAAGTCAAGCAAACTAAAATTAAAACAATTTCTCTCTTAACAATTTTATAAGTAAAATAGTGCATTTTTCAAGGAAAAATTATCTACACTGTAATTCTCACTAATGTGTTTAACAGTCTCACCCATAACCAAATTTAGATGTCACTGCTAAGACTGGTTATCCTAGATCACAGTCACTGTGCAAAGGAGTGATTCTAGCACTGCCTTCACCTAATGTTTTAGCAGAAACTTCCTCTATAGGGCATGTAACCAGCTGCATTAAATTACAGTTTACACAGGATACAAATAATTCCTTCCTGACTGCAGCATTATATCAGAGTATACCCTACAACAAGAGATCTGATTAGCCTTATCGTTATCTTAGCTACCATAGTTACAAATGCTATTAGTGGATATAAAATTATCCATCTTTTTTTTTAAAACCTAGTTGAAATACATTCTCTCATGATTTTCCTCAGTACTAACTCTATTTGCTGAGATTATTTGGTGTAGAAGCATCTTTTATAAAACACTGGATATTTATCTTCTTTTTACTTCATTTTATGATGTGTTTTTTTAATATACTGTGGGACAGGCCAGACAACAGTAACTATTTTTTTTCTTCCTTTTTTTGCTGTATGTTTTATATTGTATCGATAACCTGATTCAGTTCCCTTCCAATATTTCTCTTTTCCTGACTAAATAATTCAACTTCTTGCATGTTTTTATTACATGTAAATTCTGCCATACATCTCAGCCATCTTTGCTGGCCCTAGCTGGCCCTATTCCACTTCCAAATGTGTCTTAATGCCTTTATGTGGAAACCAGTTTAACATAAAAGAGCATAATGATTTCTGAGTGGCTGTTGCAGGCCATTCGGTCAATGGTCTGTGAACTCAAGTATCTCTAAGTAAACCAGAAACAGTTAGGTCATAATAGCTGTGAAATAAAAAATTAGAACATCTGAATTTTAATAACACTCTAATTATATATTTATTCCTTTCAGTAAAACCACTTAGAACTTTTATAATTTTGCATGATTTCCTGTAATGTCTCTGACAAAGTTGTCAACATCTGCTGGTTCCATGATCTGCAAATAATACATTTAAAAGTGAGTACTGACTTGGTAACTCCTGAAGCCTCCTTTCTTCAGTGCTGTTTAGAGAGGAGGGTAATTCAGATCATCTCGCAAATGAACAGCAGTACACTTTTAATCAAAAATGCGAGAGAGCCTCCACAAAAATATGGGGTTTTGGGGTAGATGAAATCAGTTGTACCTTGTCTAGCGCTTAAAAGATCAGCTTTATGGATTCTGTGATCAGGTTTCGTGGGAGCATATACAGGGTATGTACAGTGAAAGACTTATGTAGCTAAACCAAGAGTGAGGTAACATGAGGTCCCCTAACTCAGAAATCATGAACTGTCAGAAACCATCTGCATCCATTGCTGCCTGAATTGCGCAGGTTCCTCTAGGCTTGACTCTATAAATTCCTAGAGCTCTTCTTCTGCACACACCCAAGTCTGGGCACTTGGCATCCTCCTGTTGAAGAACCAGCTCCAGAAGCCAGGGCTGGAGTTTGTCCCATTTACAGATGTAGGCATGCACACTGTAGAGATCCACAAGAAAGCCTGTGATATATGGCTTCTTAAACACAAATTGGGGGAGGAAAAAAAAAAACAAACAACTGAAACCACTCTCAGGATGTGTTTAGACTGATCTGTTAAGCTGGTCTAGATTTCTACCTTAGAATGTCACGAATTAGGCTTCAGAAGCATCCATTTCTTCCATGAGGCTATATAAAGGAGCTTCTGAAGGTCAGTTCAGATGTAGACGTCTTCCTTTGACCAAATGAATCCTATGTGCTAGAGACAGATGTGGCTCACTACAATTCTTTGGCATACATGCTGGCAGTGTGCATCTCAGGTAGCATAAGGAGCCTGTATTTAGTCAAATTAACTCCACCCTGTGTGATCTTTTGACTGAGGGATCAAATCTGGCAAGAACTCCCAGACATACCTACCATGCACCAACAGATATGGACTTCCCACAGAAATTTAGCAGAC
The DNA here is from genome assembly GCF_964195595.1 of Calonectris borealis. Lineage (NCBI taxonomy): Eukaryota > Metazoa > Chordata > Aves > Procellariiformes > Procellariidae > Calonectris > Calonectris borealis. Next base: position 183,661,987 of record NC_134312.1, read on the forward strand.
GCCATTTCTTTAAAAGCAAGGAAAACATAATTGCGGTGGTTGCTCCCATCTCTCGTGTAATGGATTAATGTTTTCTTCAGCCAGAATGGCTGTAAAACTGTATACTCCAGCCACCTGGGAAGTTTCCTCACTACCAAACATAGGATAGTATGCAACAGAAAGTGCTGGAAAAAGGAATAGGTGAAAGTGATAAAATAATGCCACTCTGCAAAATGCAAAGACGTTTTAAAAGATTCATTGCACTAGATAGGAAAAGTAAAAAAATGACAAGAATCATGAGAAAGTAAAGCCTTAAAGCCTTAGAGCCTTAAAACCCAGCCTTAAAGTCCTGGGTTTTGCCCTCACCTACCAAGAATATTAAGACTTTTTAAATTTATTTTTAAATATAAAAGTAATAAAACAATCCCTGAGGCAGGATATAGAAAACAAAAAGAGTGCCATTTCCCAAACAGGCACTCTTAATAGGCCAGTAGTATTCTTTTGCTCTGGTCATTCTGTGGCAACCTGTGAAGAGGCTTCTGGCCCTTCGATCCTGAAAGTAATTTCCAGAAAGAAGTGGGATCTCAGATCCTACCCTTGTCCTGCCCTCTAATATTTCTTTTTGGTCAGTGGCTAGCTCAGGAGGTGGATTTTTGGTTTGCCCCTTTAATATTCCTCATGTTGCTGTTTAACACTATAGGCAGGGCAGATGGATTCCAAGTACCTTGAAAATACACATTGCAATTGAAAAATCTGGCCCTAAAATGACACCTCACTGTGACAAAAAGTATCAGCTTCTTGCTTTGCAAAAATAGTTGCATAATTGATATCTCTTGATACTTTTCTGTGCAGGGTTATAAAAGGTTTTTGTTTTCCTGTTAAATATTGAAGCTGGGAAAGTCTCATGTAGATATTCAGCAATTTTAACTAATTTGCTCAGTTTTTTGAAAAAAAAAAAAAAGAAAAAAAATCAGTCTTGGGAAAAGACCTTAGAAAAATTCTTTGGCGTGATTTGTTTCTGCCTTCCCTAGCTTGTACATTTGTATAGCAGTCTGTGCTAAATGAGAAATATTAAGGTAATAATGTTCTTAATTTAAGTTATATCACTGAAATGACAGTTAGGAGAACGGGAGAGACAGAGTCACCTAATGCTGAAATTAATATTACTAGTTAGACTGCCTTACATTCTGAGAGATTAAAAAGAAACAAAAAAATAAATTATGTCTATAGAAATAATTACTACTCATTCATAAGAGGTGGAACCCCCAAGGTGAAGAGAGTTATAAGGCTGATCTTCTTCCACCTTGTCCGTAAAAACAACATCCCAAGAAGCCCCATTCTGCCATTTCCAAGTCTTTGCCAAATGTTTTTTCTCTGCTCTTCTTGGGAACCATACTCATACTTGATGGGCCATGTTTGGCTATCACAGTCTATTTTGCGTACTCCATAATCTTTCCCAAACTAAGTGTGCCACATTGCTCCTTGGAAAGATGCACCCTTTCTTTTCAGAGTTTCATCTGACCCAGAGTGTTACAGCCCTAGAGGAGTTATATCTCCTCTAGTAAATTAAAGCTGTGTTAGACGGTTCTCTGGAAACAAGGATAACTGTCTTGGAAATGCTCGAGTCTGAACTGCTAAACTCTTACTCTCTAAAACTGGGTGACTATGGTCAAACTGCTTACTGAGAATAACCCCAGGTCTCTGCTAACTTCCAAATATGGACCTAGCATAAATGTCCCAGGCTACACCGTTCAAGAGACTATATTCTCAATTTCGGTGGAAGAGATGACTGAATTCCAGAGCAGGGGAAAGTTCTGTGGATTCTTTTAATTCATTAGTGTAAACACAATTGCTGCTGTTTCTCCCTACTGCTTAGCTTAATACTTTGTGAAAAACCAACACAGTTAGCTCTAAAGAACCATATAAAAGAAATAATGATCTTTCTTAAGGCATCAGAACTTTTCATGGTGCCATGGAGGCTGGGAGACTGCAAAAGGGGAACCTCCTTAGGGAGTTACACATTGAAGACAGTTGTCCAGTTTGAAATGTGAGTGAACTACTTCATTTGTGCAAATTTCTATTGAACTAAGAGTTCTGGGAGCCTTTTGAGCTTGAGGCCCTTGTTGAACTCAGGGACATGAGGGCTGTAGCTACTATTTTTCAACTAAATTCTAATACATGCTCTCTTCTTCCCATTTTAAAGATGAGAGTGGAAAGGAGGAAGTAGATGTACTTTTCTTCTTTTTGGAGTAGCTGGTGTCACTGGAGCTAACTTCTCAGTCAAATTCCTGGTGTATGAAGGCACAAAATTAACATACAATATCCCTCACAATGCAGTGACGCGCTCCCTTTGCACCTCCCTGCTTCATCTTGAACATATACTCCAGACAGGCTAGAAAAGTGGTCTCAGTTTTCATACGTATGAAATCATCAGGAAGGTTTTTGTTTGCACTGTTTTTTGTTTGGTTTTTGTTTGTTTGTTTGTTTTCCTAGTAAGAATGGAGTAGAGAGAAATTAGTCTGTCAGGATTATGACCCTTGATTTCAGCAGAATTATGAGCTGGTGACTGGAAAGGGGGCAGCTAGACTTAAACAAATTAGACTGACACAAAAAGTGTGGAAAATGAAAAAAAGAAATCTTTAAAAACTCTTAAAATATCCTTAAATATTTAGCCCAGTTGAAAACCAAGGAAACAGGGAAAACATGAACACAAATATGCTGCTGACTTACAGGTGGTTTATGCTTAAACTCTTTGTTTTTTCTGTAGATGGCTTTGAGAACCTGGAACTTCCAGATCATAAATCTAGTACTGGTAGACATTTGGGAGTAGGATAAAAAAAATCTTAAATACAGTATAGTGATAAAAAACTATTTTAACAAGTATATGTAGTTCTGAATTTCAATGACCTTCACATGTTCTAAGTGAACCTCCAGCATTCATAATAGCAAGCTCTTAATAGTAATCGCCCTATTAACCATTCAGGTTCTTATGCCTTGGGAGATCTTAAGTTTGGACATTTAAATTATGTCTCAATGATTGTCTCACAATCATTAAGCCATATTTCCTGCATTTCCTGTTGAAAGAGTATATAGTACTACCTTGAATTACCCTCCATTCCTGTACATTTAATGAATATTTCTAATCCATTGTTAACATTTGAACTTGAGTGTGATTTAGATTTCCTGGCATAATATGTGCCATGCTATAGTAAATAAATAGCTGCTTTAACTTCACTAGTGCACAAAGTTAAATGTCAGAAAACCATATTTGCATTTATACACAGAATAATTACATGCTGATCAGAACAGTGTAATTAGGGATACTAATGTAAAATGTTAACCAAGAGCCCGTGTATTTGCAGAAAAAAAAAAATCTATAGGATCAAACAATTAAAAAGAACCTAAATGTTTATTTTGTGTTGTGTAAGGTGAAGAACTGCAAAAACTTACAAAACAGCTGTAATGCATTTCAACCAGCTATTCAAATTAATTCTTACTTGGTAAAAATATCATGTGTTCTCTCTAATTTTTTTTTTTTTTTTGAGATATCTTAACAACATATGAAGAGCTGCAGATCTTGACCGACTTACTTAATGTATTTAAATTTCCCTTATGGAGAACTGGATTTGAAGAGCTTGGGATTACAATCAAAATGAATTTGATGGTTTAGCTCAGCCTCTAATGGATTACAGTATGAATGTCATCAAGTTCATATTACAGTAAAAAGTGTGATCTCCTTCCAAATTTAGAAGTCTGGAAATGAACAGGGTGGCTGAAGTCCATCTTTTGATCCCAGAAAGAATGCAGAGAGGGAATTAATACCAGTTTTCATTCAGAAGAGTCTGTTTGCCGAGCACCTGCTTTCTTGACATGGGAAGACATTAACTGAAATCTGAAGAATCATTTAAAAATACCAAATTAACCACAAGATGTGAATCATAATTCCATTTGTAACATGTCTTCACTATCTGTATGTATGACATTTTCTGGCAGGATTTTTTGTGGAAATAGACAATACTTAGCTAATAGAAGAGAATAGTCATGTAAAGTGAGTTCACTGACATAATTCACATTTCCAATCAGGCAAAACCAGCAATTTTAATTCAATTCCTGTTTTGAGTTTGAAGTACTCAACAAACGGCTCACAAGTAATTATTCTTAAAAACTGTATGTCACATCACTACCTAAAGATATATGGAGAAAATTAGATACTGCTCTTAATTAACTCATAAACAGAAATAGAAGCAAAAATCTTCTAATAGAATTATTTGATAGGAATTGTGACCTCAGCTTTGCCTTTGAAAAATTGGACTTTTCTGTTTTGCCATGATACCTTAATATACCAGTTTCTGTGTTTTGAACAATATCATGCTGACCAAACCATGAGATTAGCCTACATATTCAGCGACTCAGCTATAGGTTCCTTTTAGCTGTTTGCTTTTGCATCAAAATAGGCATCTTGGTATCAGGAATCCTGGGTAACTTGGATCTATGTATTTTTGTTTTAAACATTTGTTTTGGTTTTAACCTGGGACTCAAGAGCAAAAAACTGTAGATGAAAATCCGTCTGCACTGAAAATGAAGAAAATGTTTGCATCAACCCTCACATTGTGAAACTGCAGAACGATGTACAGCTCGAGATATGACTCAGGCTCCTTAAGCAAATCCATCATGAAAGGTCAAAATCACTTATGGGGGTTAAACACAAATAAAATGCCATTTTACTAGTCTTTCTAATCCTCAAAAGATTCAGAAGATGTTTTAGGTTTTCTCTGAAGGCATTTGCTTATTGCACTGACACAGCAAGGATCTGGTTTGGATATGTATTGTGTAACTAGAATAAGGTGAGAGTAGAAATTGCAGAATCACAGGGCAGGGTATTTCCAGTAGCTGCTGATGAACTAAGGACCAGACATGCCAAAGATCAGCCTCATTAGACATATTTATAAACCCAGGTGAGGGCACTTGTTTAATAATGACATGCATATTGAAAAGAAGTAAGTAATAAAATGTTGTTATCTCTGCTCTCAGAAAAAAGGCAGTGAACTCTTGCAGGGGCTTGAAAATTTGTCGGTGATGAAAACTCGAATGGCTGCATGGTTGACTTTGTGGCAGAAGAAAAGAGGAAATGGTTTCCTACCTTGCAGGGGCAGTTTTTATACCTGGGATTCAGTTAAAGGATCTTACATTTTGCTTCTTTAATGCAGAGTAAATCGAATTCCAGGAAATTGTTTGAATAAGTGCCCCTAAGGCTATTGTAGCCCTAGCTACAGTTGTAGCAGAGTTTGAACCTTGAACATCTGAAACTACGATTTGTCAAGAGGCAATAGCCTACTAGGACTAGTGGTAGAAATAGAGGCATGCCTTCCAGATGGAGTAGCACAAAGGTGATGGTCCGTGTTTCTATAGACTGAGCAGGACCTTCCTGCAGAGGTTTGGGACCTTTTCAGTTACGCCATTTCCAAACAGTAGGACTTCAGAGAGTCATAGACTGATGACAAATTGTGAGCGGGGTGTTCCAGAAGAGAGAGCAGGACTGCGGTGAGCTGCGGGTACATTTGTTCTTTATACACCCATCCTGACAGAAATGGAAAATGAGATAGAGAGCTATGGTCCGAGAAAGTGTCCAGGGAGATTATTGTTATATTACTAAATGCATGACCTGCTTTCTTTTACTCCTAGGAAAGTTTTCTGTTTTGCACATGAACTCAGTATGTTCAGGAGAAGGATAGACTGGTAGAGGCATGGGAAAGGAAGTATTTAATTTCCCCAGGTTTCTGAAGGGATGTTTTTAGCTGATAGAGTTATCTCTGTATTAAAGACCTTGTATTTGAAGTCAGTCCCAGCCATCATCAACTACATCATCATCAGCTCTTCTGTACAGCCAGATATTGTTGGTCTTAATGTCAATCTCTTAATCAGAATACCTTCCAAAGTGAACTTTCATGGCTTCAGCTCCTGATGTTAGGACAAGCATCAGAATGACCAATTTTCATTCAATGGCAGCCACAATTAAGTCTATTTATATATTAGTATTCAGTGTCCCTCAGTATACCCAAAACTTCCTAGCAAGAAAGTCTGAGCTAGATCAGTTAATAAATGAACCTAGAGCACATCTTCACTAAAAATATACAGACAAAGAAAACAAACTGTCAGCTAAACCTTGCTTTTACAGAAAAGAGATAGAAAGAGATTATCTGTCCAGGCCCCATGAGGATGGTATTCTGTAGAAGGTCTTAGGCTCAGATGATTGACTTGTGGTTGCCATGACTTTTATATGCTAGAATAAGAAAGCCACTGTAGCCTTTCAGGCAGGAAATCAGAATACATTGACATGAATTTCAAGAACATGTTTGAATCACATGAAAACCTTTTAGTGTTTCTGCAACCCCAAGAACTAGGTTCAGATCTCTCCTTCCTTCCTCCTTCCTAATATGCATTTCCAAAACCATAGACCATTTTGCTATTTTATAGCAGATCGAGGTTTGTGTCTGCTCTCTCAACACATTAACCTCTGACTCAAGAATGTGTTATTAGCATCAAAGATGAACTACCTGACCATGCTGCAGTCAAGTGTTCTTGTGGAGAGTAGGTAAGATAAGGAAAAAACATTCTTGTTCTGAATCAGTTTCCACAAAAACATTTTCTGACAAACAGGCTATTTTTAAATTGATGTGTTTTTTTTTCCTTCATGTAACTCCACTACCGTGGACGAGTATACATTTTTGCTTCCAACCTGTGCTTCTACATGCCATCTCCACATCATTCACAGACTTCTGGTGAAAGCAGCCAAATCTTTCTAAGATCTGTAATTCAGATCTTCCATGTGAGTAAAAAATATACCTTTACACATACATCAATGCAAAACACAAGCAAAAGACAACGGAAGAAGACTGCCTAACAAATTCAGTGGTGTGCAATACTGGTTCCTGAAGCCATAATTGTCATACATTTAAATTATACTTATTTATAGCAGTGATGATCACACGAATACGGGCAATGTTAATTCAAGTTTTCATCTCATTTGTTACTGTAATATGACATTTTGTACTAATTTTGTACACGAAGACATTCCAAACAGCCAGTTAGTCTCTCTCAGTGTCATTGGACACTGGCTTTGCAGTAAAGAGCTGTTGACTTCTTGTAAAATTAACCTTTGCCTAACATTGCTAGTAAAAGGAACAAAAATAATTGTCTGTTGAAGCTCGAGATTTTGTAAAAGACCTTCATATGGTAGTTGGATTCAGAGCATTTTCAGAGGCAAAACTCTAAACTATGAAGAAGATATATTTAAATGAAAAAAAAAAGCATTAGTTCTGATAAGCCTTCAAGAGAGTTCACTTTAGAATAAACCCATGCACAACTATACCTATTACCTGCCTAAAGTTATTCTGTCTCTCAAAAGTCTGATGCATAGTAATTTTTCTGTGTTTTATGCTACACAGTAAAATGTGCATTCTTCTTAACACATAATTAGTTCTCTTGGGGTTTACACAACTTGCAGTTCTTATACACCTGTGGCTAGCACAAAGTCAATTTGAGAATTGAAAGCCTTAGGATCATGTCAATCTCTACAAACTGCCCACCTGTGATAAGCGTAGACTTGCCCTTTGAATGTTTTATTGAGCTACTAAATAAATAAACTAATAAATCATCCTGCTCTGGAACTCAAGGTCCAAAGATGTATTAACCATATGTTCGAAGATAAAACATGCAAGACATTGCAAAGCATTTTATACAAATATGTCCATGTTTCAGGCATTAATGCTGAGTTTGGAGCTGCAAACTGAGGAACTGGGAACTCTGATCTCTTGGGAGGTTCACACGAAGATAAATGAGGAGAATGTTCTTATTTATGCTCACCTATTCACCCTTGAAGAGGGAGGCTTCTATTTGTTTCCCTAGTTTAATAGGTATGAGATATTAAACTAATTACAGAGCCCACACCAGAAGATTGGTGGAAATTGTTTATCTGAAGAAAACTGTAATTATATAAAAAAATTAAGAATAGTAATGTTTCATTGGATAAACTAAACTTACTCTATGTACCACATTTAATAACTTCATGGGGACCTTGTAATCACTACTCAGTCAAGCCAGAAAATATGAAACGGTGTTAAGACATCAAAACAGAGTAAGAGTAATTAATGAAAAGGTGCTGTGAGTTTTGAGGCTTATTCCCCAGATTGGATGACTTTGCTGTTCTATCTCAGTGAGTAACTCTTCTTGGCTAGATCTAACAATTCAATGCAAAATTTCTTGACTGAATGTCTGTGGGTTCAGCGCTATCACAATGGGCTATAGGATCCTTCTTTTCTAGATGACTGTTTTAAACCAGACCTCAGAGAGCAGTGAATTGCTTTGGTCTATGTGAAATGAGCTTGGTGATATATGGCTGTTGACTCATGAAAAGAAACATTACAGCTATTGCTATTTGACATATCTTTTGGAAATCTCAGCCAAGTAATCTAGGACAGCTACACTCAAATGTTGAACTGTTATCTTTATGGTAAGCTTAATTTCATCTGATTTTTGAGTGCTGTGGTTTTATGGGAATAAAAAGAGGACATCACAGGGCAGTAAATTGTCACTTTATTAAGCACTACATTTGCTTTTGAAAATCTACATTTCTTATACACATTCTTGAAATCTATCTATTAACCAATAATTCAAAATGCACTTCTATGGATATATCTTGCCCATCTTATGTTATTGCTATGTGAAACCGGCACACTGGGGGATCTGCCCTTTGCTCCCCATGTGTTAGAGTACTAGGATGAATCCATTAGATATAAAAAGATCAGATATGCTAGAGCATGTGTGTAGGAAGGATCTTTATTGTTCACTCCGTTATCAGAAAATTAATTCAGTCTTTTGAAAAAATAAGAGGAAATGCCTGTTTGTCAGCTATTAGCACCTTTTTCTTTTAAGAAAAGAAATCGTGCAGAAAAAGTGGAGGGGGAGATGGTAGAAAGTAGAATTTTATTGGAAATTGACTACTTTGTGTTTCCTGGAATTCCTATAGAAATATATAAAGCAGTAGTAGGTATTTGAAAAGCTCCCTTGCTGTACTGCAGTAAGCAGATGATTTGTTGCAGTGCGGCTAATAGACTTATGCTTGCCCATCTTTTGGACTCTCACCTAGAAATAAAGTACATTCCATGATTTCTTTGCCTACTTGGTCCCATTACACTGCAGGTTTGTTTTCTGGAGAGAGGAAAAGGTGCGTGTCCGTGTGTGTCTGTGTGTGTGGCGAGGGGTAGTCTGTCCTTCTCAAATAGAACTGGAAAGGGTCTTTGAATGCAATGGAGTTAGCTTTGGAGTACTAAAATAAGTCCTGAAAGTAACTTGCTTTTAGAGACATGCTTGAAATTTCTGTTGTTTTCATACTTAAACTGAAAAAACTTGTGACTGCATAAGTGGCGGAATTTAAAAAATATTTGTGCCTGCATGGTGTGTGCATCTACGTGAAGGCTGTTTACTGCATAGATAAAAAAGTGAGATAAAGGCCTTAGTGGAATTACGTGATTAAGAGATGATGGAACTGTTGGAGTAAATCCAAGCTAAAATTATTTGGCTTCCCCTAAACTGATTTAGAAATTAGTAAATAAAACAAAAAAAATAATTTAGGAACAGAAGCAAAATAGTATTTTTAAATAACAAATAAAGATGAAAGGAAGGGGCAAGAAAACAGGAGATGATGTGGTTGAGTGGGAACAGCCAAAATGTATAAAGCAGAGGACTGAAAGTGAATATAAGACAATCCATCTATGAGTGGGGAGGAGAAGGGAAGAAAAGGATAGAAATACAAGTCCTTAGACAAGGACTAAGTCTAGTAGGACTAAGCACTAATTTCTGCTGGAAGTTGAGAGGATGTTTCTAAATGTCTTTTGAAATAGGTAAGAGTTTTACTTGTCATTTACTTGAAGCCAGTGCTATTTCAGATCTTTTCATTGATTACAGTGGATTTTGAATCAGATTCTCAGAGTCAATGTGTTTCAGTCTAGATATCTGCCCAGTATACTCTATGATCTCTAAAGCATATTCTGAAAGCGTCTTCTACTAAATTTTCCATTTCATTTTGTCATTAACATATATTTGAATGGCTTGGATGCGATTTGTCTGTCCTAATGTAGGCACTTAAAAATTAGGCACCTAAATTTGAGCTAGCCCCCCAGACTTCCTTTATAATTGATTAAGAAAAATCTGCATACAAAGATGACAATTCATTTCATTTTGAGATATGCATTTAAAATACACTAGATGTATTGCCCTCCAGAGTTGCCTGTTTCTTCCCATTAACTGTAAGAGACTAGAGTTACTGGTTGAAACTTTTGTATGAAGCTCAATCAGATAAATCTTTCCTCTTTTGTTTTATTGTAAGTAGTTCTTTCTTTAACCAAACTTATTCTTGCTTTTCAGGAATAAGACTGATTTGGAACCTTATATTTTTTACATTTAATTTTACCTATTTTCTTCCCATATGTTATCTTTTAGATACCTTCTGCTAAATATTTTTTCATTTTGACTAGACATTTTCGACTTATTTCTTACTCTTGTGCCATAAAATCATTTACATTGGGAGAGAAGCTTCAAATAACAGTCATAGCATTTGAGCTTCAGAGGTGCAGTGAAAGCAAAGTAAACCAGGAGTCTAATAAAAATTAAAAAATATAGAGGATGTAAGATCTTAAGTTAAAAATCCCTGAGAAATAATGATAATTTAATGTACAAAATTCCAATACAATTTTCATAAGAAATAAGTATTCTTTTCTAAACCCTGCTTCAAGGCAAACAGAGCTTTAAAACTGACAGCTATTAGCTGTGGGTTTGTTGTGGGTATACTGAGCTGGTATCTCAAGTTAAGTATCCCCCTTTATGGAATATCTGGATGAGGCTAAGATCCCATGTGTGGGCTGAAGCAACCACTATCTAATACAAGTTTCTAAGCTCTTACACTCCCATAAGAAAGTCCCAAGCTCTGCCTTTTCACTAGATACCATTTATTTCATTTTTAATACACTCCCACTCCCACACCTCCTCACTCCTTTTAATAAAATATGTACAACAGATCCTTCCATTTAACTGAAAATGTCGTTTCATGGGCAGTAGTGAATGTATCAGCTTTCCTGGCTCCAAAGATTTTATAGTCTACCTATTTCTCAAGAAGATCTTACCAATGTCCACCTCCAGTGTTCCTTCACCTGGGAGTGATAAAGAAAGGAGGAAAAAAACATTCAGCTATGTTATGCTTTCTACAAGTGTGTTCTACTTTCTTATTTTTCAATAATCTCAGTGAGGAATTGAAAAAACATATTACAATGACTGCACACCTCTGACTTATTTCCTTACTTTTTTGCAATAGCTTGCTCATTTTAAGTTTCTATTTAATGAGATGATGAGTACCCAGTACAAGAGTATGTTATATGTCATTGCTGTCCTTGTTGAATAGAAATTTTTCTGAACTCCCAGCTGCGAAGGCCAGCTCTCTAATTTAAGTTTGAGACACTCATGTTTTCCATTCTATTAGTCTCTAAACTTTCAGCCATAAATTTAAGTGGAAGCACAACTGGAGTTTATAGCTCTCGAGATAAAACTCTCACACTGTTAAATTTCTTAGGTAAAGAACCATTTTCTGCTGCTGGGAGTGTGAAACTCAGGCAAGGCTGTTGCAAAGTGTTTGTCATTCTACAGAGATGAGAAATTACTGATCTGCCCTTCATACGACAATGGAAGTGGTACACACTGGTTCCTACTCCTTTGATTCTGCAGTCCCAAGCCTCAGCCTGTGCTGCTGATGCTGGTCTTGTGTTTCATATCTGAAGGACTGCAGAAATCACCAGCTGTGCAGTAGGTCACCCTTTGCACACACGGAGAGATGCATCATGTGAAACTTCCTTGTACAAGACAAATCGGCAGAAGAGGTATTCACATTACCTGAGTTTAGCCCCATAACATCTGAAAGGTCCATCCTGTTCCCATTCCCTAAAAGGGAATCTCAAAAATCAGCTCTAAAAGAGACTGACAGATAATGTGACCATCCTTCCTTTTTCCCCTGGTTGTGTTCAACCTGGTAGACATCTTTGGATTTTTCTCTGTTTTCTCTCAGCACCTACTACTGTCTTATTCCTAGGCAGACTTCCAGAAGCTGTGTGCTACGCTCTGTGATCATTATACTGTCCATAACTTCATCAGCTACAGCTAATTAATCTGTTATGCAGTGCATGAAAGGGAGGGGAGGAACATAGCTAACAGTACAGTATTTACTAACTAGCAACAGAGAGTATAGGCCTGTGTAGGGGTTAACATCAGTCCATCAGTCCATTTTTTCCCAAAATACCACCTTCTACTTGATAACACCATCCTCTACCATGTTTTTAAGTTCAGGTACGAAGGTAAAACTAACTATAAGGGCAAAAGAGTCAAGGAATTGATTTAACTTTCAACCTGCTTTCCCCTTTTGCAAAAAATACCCAAAACTCATTTGACTTATGCTAGTTAAAGGTATTTTTGGCACATGTATAAATCTCCTTTGCACAGAACGAAAACGTGACAAAAGGGCAAAAAGTAAAAGGCAATGCTGAGCGCAGTTCTGCTGAAGCCTAGTTTGGGATACAAGGACGAGCACTGTTCACAATTTCAAAGGGAGAAGTGTACACCTGTTTTAGGGAAATACTAACTTGCAGCTGCATTGTACTTCATTTCAATGGAATCCCGCTGATCTGATTAAAAGGTGCTGTTCCACAGCCACATTATCTCATTCGCTTTGAAGGGGAAAGCAGCGGACTTGATCAAAACATGCCTCCCCATGGCTGCATTCTCAGAGCCATTCTCACAGCAGAAGCAGATGACGTGAATGAGAATTGCTCTTTGCTAGAATTGTTAAATGAGTATCTGATAGCGAAAATGCTTCTTGCCTCTTTGTTCTCAAGTCTTATAGAAGAACCAGTGGTCCTGACAACTACCAGTGATGTCCTTCCACTCTCCCTTCTCTCTTTTGGGTTTCTATGAAAGTTCTGTCTGCGTGAGGCATAATATTTTGTTAGACTTTTTTTCTGCTTACCAGAAGTGAGTAGTATGGTTGATTATAATGATTTTGTTGAATAGACCAGAAAACAATTTGCCGTTTTTCTTCATTTTCATGAAGAAAGATGGCAAATTCATTTTGCTGCTATTAACAGATCATGTTTTTCTTCGACTTTTCATTATTTAAAACCTGGTTTATGTCTAAAAGTGGTTGTGAATTATGCCAAAATTCTTAAGTTAAGGATGAACAATGAGTTCATTGAAATTAAACTATTGTCTCTTAGAAACTTTGAGTCACCTAAGAGATGTCCATCATCTTGCTGCACCAGAGTTCAGATTTAGAATACCTAAATGCCACATGTCTGTAAGTGATAAATACCACAAAACCAGAAATCTCTGTCTTTAATGCTCTTATGGCAAACAGGCTATTCCAATATAGGTGTATGGCAGAAGTCCTAGTCCAAAGATCTGATAACAAAGATATTGGCTGCTATAAGTAGGCATGTCTGAAAAAGTCACAATACTTGTCATAGCCATTGGGATTTTTGCTGTTGTATCTCTAAACACTTTATTTCTTCAGGAATGTCGTGGTTTAACCTGGCAGGCAGCCAAATACCACGCAGCCGCTCACTCACTCCCCCCGCCCCCCCAGTGGGACGGGGAGAGAATCGGAAGGGTAAGAGTGAGAAAAACTCGTGGGTTGAGATAAAGACAGTTTAATAGAACAGAAGAGGGAAAATAATAATAATAAATAATGATAGAATATACAAAATGAGTGATGCACAATGCAATTGCTCACCACCCGCGCTGACCGATAACCAAGTAGCGATCGGCACTTCCTGGATCACGCCTACCATTCATATACTGAGCATGATGTCACATGGTATGGAATACCCCATTGGCCAGCTGGGCTGGCTGTCCTGATTATGTTCCCTCCCATCTTGTGTACCTAGCTCAGTCAGTAGGCACGGGAGCTGTCCTTGGACTAGGAGGGCACTTAGCAACAACTGAAAACATCAGTGTGTTATCAACATTCTCCTCATACTAAATCCAAAACACAGCACTAGGAAGAAATTTAACCCTATCCCAGCTGAAACCAGGACAAGGAAGTAATAACATCCTGTATGTCAGCTGCCTGCCTATTCAGGATCTGCTGGTTTTTTGCTTTGAGATCCTTCAGGCTGAGACTTACAACCTAAATATTAATTATGACTATTTATTGAAAAATATGTGAAAAATTATTAGTAGATATTGGTAGCTCCTCAAAACCTGTGGTAACATTGTTAATACCAATCTACATCAAGATCTATTTCTTAAAATGCAAACTGATTGTCATTTAATAACTTCATTACTAGACTTCCAGTACTTGTTTATGTAACCTTTTACACTTAAATTAAAGTAGGATGTGACTCAGAGAAGGAAGAATACTTTAGTGGAAATCTGAACCGTTCACATTTTTCTCTTCTTTAATGAAAACAAACATTACAATGTCAGATTTGGCTTGCAACCCATACCAGCAGAGTGGAAGTGATCAATGCAGAGCTATGATCTGGGTATTTGTCTTGGAAATGTAAGACAATGGAATAATGGTGAGCAAAATAAGGCTCAAAGACATGTGAATAAGATGGAGTTTGGCTGGCTGTCATGTTCAAAATCCAAAGAAATTCTTGATTTGGAGTTTCCAGGTTCAGTCACCTGTTGGGAAAGTGATAAACAGTGGTCTGTTCACATGAATACAGCTGAGCTGTGGCAGAAGATGTGTTGAGTGCCTTGGCAATCAAGGGGAAAGAGCTGGACACCAACTGTGAATGCTCTAACAAAATCCATGGACATTTGTTTCATGTGAGTTGGAACTCATCAATGTAGAAAATGTCATCACAGATCTAATTAACACCAGCCAATATCTTACTTAATAGCAGTACTAACCTATACCATTATTTTCATATTCATCAGTGTTCCTAATGCATTACTCTTTGGTATCAAAAAGTTTAGGTCAAAAGCCAGAATCAAAGATTTCTAGGGTCACGGTAGATAATATAACCTTTTCTGTATTTTCCAAAGTCAGAGAAAATTCTCTGTCAAATGTAATTTGCTCCAGTCAACCTCATTATGTGGTCAAAAGGTGGAAATATAAGGCAGGGGCAAGGATGGAAATTTCTTACAGTGAACAGAGGCTGGAGCTCTGATGTTTACACTGTTCTGTACAAACGCTAGTAAGTCAGAAGCTCATCTTCCACTGCAGTCTGGCTTTGTTATACTTTTTTTTTTTATTTTTATGCTCTTACTTATACTGCCAACAAAGCAGATTGTTTATGAACTGACTGCCTGAGTACACAGCTCATACACTTGCACTACTGTTGGGATTTTCATTCTGTGCATAGTTGGAAATAACTGCTGGCCAATTTTCACAGGCATGTCTCTCCAGTTATTGCATCTGATGCATGACTCAGACTTTGCCATTTACATACAAATTTATATTGATACATTGCTGAAATTCTCATCTTTTGGGGGACAAACATAAGAATTAAAGGATTTTTTTCCACAAAAGACCAATGATCCCAGCATTGAACTTGGGTTTTAATAAGTTCACAATAATTCTTATTGTTTCAAGATGATGTTAGTGTTTTAAGCTTAAGTAAATTTGTGTTAAGTTTCTAGGGGCTTCTAGCTATTTCTCTGCAATGAGCAGAGAATTCTTATTGACTTCTGAGTTCTTGATTTATGACTTATATTAATATTTGGTTTAATTTTAAGAGATACTGAATAAAAGGTGTAAATGGCATGTAGGTTTGAGGGCATATTGCTTATACAATCAATCTCTATTGAAATTGATTACATAATCAATGAACCATTAGGGAGTTCTCAGTAATGAGTAGCTCGCAGTCATGGTTTGTACTCAGACTTCCTAGGCCAAACAGGTACATCGTAGGTAATCCATTTTGCCTCTGTTTACTCTATTGTCTGAAACATCCTATGTGCTAAAATATTTGATTGGCTTGAAACAGGAAAAAAAAATAGGATAATCTTCAGAACTCCTAGAGCTGATAATGACCGCAATGTCCTTAGAAATTCTGATAATCCTCATGATTAATTTCATATAACATCACTTTATAGTGATATTTTCCATTTATTCATTTATTGCTCAAGTTCTTAATGGTTTGAACTAACATAAAAATAAACTTAAATTTGATCAAGTACAACTAAATCCATGTAGTTCTTCCTCCCAACTGCTAAATGGATGTAACATGTGGGTAGATTGGCATACTGACAGCTGTACTGCTTCCCAAGGAGAGAGGGAGAGTGCTGACTTCACTTGTTTCAGAAGCAATGGAAAATCTTTTAGAAGATAATGATGAACTATAATGATAGGTAAGAGAGCAAGATACAAATTATCAAGCCGACTTTCAATTCAGGCTGCTTTGTAGACCTCATCAACACAACCGGCACGAAGAGGGCAGATAAAAGGTGAACACAGATTCTCAGTGCTACCCTTTATCTCGGAAAAATCTATTGCCACCATCTCAGAAAGATTATTTTTGTGTATGAGGAGCACTGACTCATTTAAAGAGCTGATACACAGAGTAAATGACAGACGTTGTATACATGGTCAGGCATTTGGGGTGAATTCATTTATACTCCTGGGGAAGCTGGGTTTGTTCTGTGAAGAACTGAGAATGCCCACATGCCAAAAGCACTCAGCAGTTTATAGTTGAATCTTTAATATTATACCCAGCTACAGAAAATAGCTGGGCTGGATTTGGGCTGGAATACATAAGCGAGGAGGCAGCAAAGCTGCTCCACAGAGTGATCCTAACAAGATTGCTGCAGGTAGATGGTGTGAGGGGAGAAGGTTCATTCGGTAGGGGCAAACATTTTTGACCCCAGTCACAAAAATCAGCTTCCAACTGTTGTATATTTACCCATCTACAGCGTATTGCTGCATATAAAGCACCTCTGATAAAAAGACTGGTGGTTTGCCACAAAAAAGAACCTGTAACCTCCCCTTTCACCCTCCCCCATGGTAACTCTGTGTTTGAGCCCTTCTCAGACCCCGGTGAGGCCGACTTGCTCCAGCGAGGCTGGTCCATTCTTGCTGCAGGACAAAGGTGGGATTGTCATATTCCTTCCTGCCTTCCTCAGGCCCAGACATCTAAGACTTTTCTAGCTGTTCACATGAACTCTGAACTAGACGATATTTCTATTAATCGAAAAAAAAAAAGTGTTGTTGGCTTTCCTTAGGCTTTTGCCTGACCTCAGTCTTCAGCAGTAGGAGGTTATATCACGGATTTTGGAAAGAAGGAGCATCATTACAGGGCTTACCATCTGCCTCCCACAACTCACTGATATTTTCTCTGCATGTGTATTACTTTCTAAGTGCTGTCTTTTATTCGGCTTTTGCTGAACTGATAGCTGACTGATTCAATGATCTTTAGAGTTAACCTATCAAAGCAGTTAAGATAGTGAAATCAAAATTTACCAGCCTACTCAAATTCGCTTGGTACATTAGGGAGCTAAAGATTTCATATTGCATACACTGACTTAGCTTCTAATTCAGGAAGGTCATTTGAACATCAAAGAAATGCTGAATTGTTTATTGATTTCTTAATTATTCAGTGCTTGTGGTTACTTCTTTATGTTCCACTATGATGTTGGTTTTTTTTTCCCACTTGAAAGTTTAATAAACCAGAATATTAAAAACAAAACAAAACAATCTTTCGCCACACAAAGGGCAAGACTGTGATCTTGAAATCTTGCTTTTCAAATATTTAAGCTGTTAAATCCTCATTGAGGGAATATTTCTTCATTCAAGTAATTACCTTTAATTTTACATATTTCTATAGTGTGTGTGTGTATGTAAATATATACATATGCATGAATATGTACCAGGACTCATTTCTATGGTAAAGGAGCAGAGCAAAAGCAGTTGTGAGACAAACCTTACAGTTTCACTTCTGTGTGAATCTGAAGGGTCTGTTCTTGTTCAACACTCATTATGGAGCAACATGCATAAGTAGTGACAGGTATTAAAGAAGACAGGATGTCTTTTCCAAAGCGGTTTCCAGCCCAAGTATGACTTTATATTCCTGTGCTGTGCTTTCTTACACTACTAAAGAACTAATTTTACTGAAGCATCTTTTGTGGAACTGCTGAACAACTAGACTATTATCCTAAAAATGGTCAGTTCAATTAAGAATGTCCATTTGCTTATGTAAGCAGAAATACTACTTTTTTTTTCTCTTGATTACATTTAAGCCAGTGGAATTTCAGTGATTCAGACTCAAAAATGTAAGAAACGCAGTATTGGACATTTACCACATTCTTTGCATTATTAACACCAACTAATGGAATAATTTACACCAATTAATTTATTTGACAATTTTTCTTCTCCTTTTTTTTTTTTCTTTTCCCTTTTTCATTATTATGCTAGATAAAGCTGGTCACATAAAAGTCAGCAAATTATTTAATTGAATTTAACTATGTATAGTTGAATGATGTTGATGATGTTGTTTTCATTTGAACCTCTAATTACGGCTTGCCTGGTTGTTTCATGTTCTAATTATCATCATACTTCAAAACAAAGAAACAAAAAAAAAGTGCTTGTTTCCCATACAACCACTGCTTACAGCAATTTTTGCCTATTGCCGTAAATAAGATGAATCAAAATGCATCTTGGACTGTCAGTGTCCAAAATGGCATGATACTGTAAAACAGTATTTTCCTGTCATTTGATCTATTGAAAAGTGACAGGTCATTTATTTAGACAACTTCATTGTGTCAACTAATTTGCTGAATAATGATTCTCATGAAAGTAAAAAATCATTTGCATTATCTTGATCCAAATAACATTGTCAAAAGCAAACCTGCTCTGCAATACCGCTTCTATTCCATTTCTTGGTTCCTTGGAGAAGATTACTCTACAATTGCACTCTACTGCCAAATTATGTACAATAGTAGTTTTGTGATATGGACAAATGCCTACTAAGGACTAATTTGAGACCATTAAGCTAATTTCACTTGTGACCCAAGCCAGATTTAAACCCAGGCCCTATGAAGGTGACAGGAAAGTATATTAACTTATGGTATTATGAAACTTGCTCCAGGGCAGGAAGATTTCAATAACATTAAAAAAAAAAATCTTAAAATTGAAATATGAATAATTTACAAAACAAGAAACCTCAGCTAATAGTCTCTGTTCATATTCAATACTGCTGTGACCTGTAGGCTATATTACAGAAATGTGTTTTATCTGGTGCTACTTTTGCTGCAACTTGTGTGGTAGATTAGATTACTGCTTTTAAAGAAGGCCTCAGTATAATTTTGCCAGGGTCCCTATGCACAGAAAAGCCTGTACTTTTTAATTGATTGTGCCTTACTGTTAGTCATCAGAGATCTGGTCCTGCAAAGCTCTCTGGCTGAAATTTTTGTCGGAGACTAGTCCACAGAGGTCTGACCTTATGTGTCATTCAAACACTTAAGGCGGTGTGTTAAAGCAGATGTTTAACTAAGGAATTACGATGTCCAGCTCTTCAATACTCCAAATTCGGACATCTGGTTGAAGGCCTACAATTCAAGGCTAGTTAGGCACCATAGCTTATACAGTGCTTATACAGTTAGTAACCTGTTAAGTAGTAGAGCATACTGGTCTACATGTGTCTCTCTCAAAGCAGCAGGTGAGTATCTCTGTGAAACGGTTTTACAATCTGAAACAATGTACTAGGTCTTGGAAAAGCATCATGGCATTTGTTCCTGGGATTATTTCTCTTCTTTTATTCATTAACTGCCTATTATGAAAATATAATCTTCTGCATTAGTGGTTTAATCCAGATCAGGAATGTATTTTAATTTTCCCACTTGCCACACATTGGAGTGTATTGTGCAGTGTTATAAGGTTCATGATCTAGATTAATTCTGGGGTTAAACTGGACTAGAAGATGGGTTACTGGAGATGAATATTCGATCCATGTCACTAGACTAGATCCTGCCTGATGTAAAATCCACTGAAATGTTTATAGTTTGTGCAACTGTTTTGCACTAAAGGCCCACTTCTATTGGCCCATGCTGCTTAGAAACATAGGCACAGCCAAATACAGGTGAAACCTCAGATCTCTGCTCTCAGCTAAATGTATAAAAATTGGTCTACAGAGCCAGGATCCCTTTTGCTGGCTGGACCTGTGGTTTGATGATCCTACTTTCTTGAGTGAATAGCGTTTCAGTTTCAGGAAGGAACTGGGAATTCAAAAAGTATTGGAAAGTGGTTTACTTGGAGTGTTTTGTAAGCTGTCATTTAGATGATATGTCATAAAATCATAAATTCAAATCTGCTGTGTCAGAATTGGACCTAATGGGTTGAGTTTTGGCGTCCTAAGTAAGGACCCTAACTATATATTACACAGTGAAAAAGCCCTGCTACTACGATCTTTTCATTTTCCAACAGTTAAGGAACTTTTGCCTGAACCATGGAATCTAGACAAGATTTTTCTGAATTTTTCTGATCAAAATACTTGCATGTACTTAAGTAGCAAGAGCCTCTGAATCATATAACATAGATTATATGTAACTCAATCCATATTAAATTATTATTGTTTAATAGAACACTGAGTCTTAGCTAATACTGTTCAATCTTAATATATATTTCTAAGGGGAAAGCTGTGGATTTATCATTAATAAAAGCAATCTAGGGAAAAGTTGGCAGTATTTTTTGTATATAGCAACAAAGTAATTGACTACTTTTTTACAATAAGAGATTTACTTAACCAACCTGTTCAGCCAACAGAAAGCTCTGTAGTCATAAAAACACCTGGAAGCATTGTTGAAGGAAAGGATTTAAGATGGGTTGGGTATAACCTGTGGAGTTTTTATTTATTTCTTTATTCTTATGTCACCAAGGCAACTGTAACACATGATTCTAAACACCTTTTCTTTAGGTTTGAACTGTACCTACAATTTGGACATGTAAACAGAAAGACTTCTCAGCAGATAGGAAAAAGATGTGCTTTTAATAAAAATTATTAAAAAAAAAAATAGAACGAGTGAAATTATATGATCTAACAACTTTCTGATGAGAGTGGATCTTTGTACCATGCCCACTACTTTATTCCCCGTGTGAAGACACCATGGCTAACATTAAGCACCCAAAATAATTGCTTCAGAAAGGAACGTTCTCATCCTATGCTCAATATGGTTAATGGAGAAAGAAAATACGTTCCTTGCAGAGGTTATTCAGCGCACTATGACCTCCTTGTTGTCTTCACTGACTGCAGAAAAAATGTATACTGCTAAATTCATTGCTTTAATTAGCTGCCTAAAACTAAACTAGGCTATTGAGTTTTGAGGATTGTTCTGGGAAGAATCTGCCAGGATAATCCTTAGAGGCTGCAATATTCACTAATATAGTACTTAGCTTAGTTAAGGAACAGTATTTAAATGTAAGAGATGCCAGAAAAAAAGTTTTCTTGGTTGAGTAGCAACCAAGTTTTCTTGTAGCAAAAGTATTTTTCTTTCTGTATATTGCATGCATACCTTCATTAAAATGTTGATGTCTACTTATACTCATTTTGCATGTGTTTAATCTGTCTTTGATGTTACAACTCAGAATTTTATTCTTCTCTTTTTTTGTGTTTATTGTTTATAATTAGTTAAAAAACCCAAGACATTCACAAATAAAAAACTACTTACGATCAGTGTACTACAGTCAGTGCAAAATACTTTTACAAAGCTGTGGGATCAATATGACAGACTGCCCCTGAATAACTTGTAGTAACTATTAGAGTTTAATTTGAAGGAAACAAAAGATGTTGAATTTATCTTCTTGACTTAAAGACCAGTTCTCCAGTTACTTTTGAATTACAAAGATTGGCAAGAGCCAGTAATGAGAGTTAGTGCTTAATTTAGAATTGTAATGGTCAAAGTGCATGTCCAGAACACTAAATACAGTTCCTGAATTGCTAAAATGTGACTCAGCTGTATTCCAATCTTTATTAAATTTGTACTTTGGACAGGTCACTGAGATGGAGAGAAATAATGGCTATATGCTACATGGATAGTCCTCATATTCTGGAGCCAATGAGGGATGAGTCTGGCAACTGGGAATAGCAAAGCTTGTGTTCAGTTATATTACATGTCCACACAAAATAATGAATAATAGGAGTTTCAGCTGGTATAGAACAACACTGGTGGCTTTAGTGTACTGGTACAAAAGTAATTTGTAAGAGCTATGATGTATTTGTAAGCCATGATGGCTTATAGCTCTTTACAACAGAGCTGTTAGAGATAAAACCAGAATCCGGGACCTTGTTTTCAATAGAGAAACTTTCTTAAGAAGATGAAAGTAGCACACAGTATTTTGCTTATCACAATGAAAGGCTACATGGAGCAAAAAAAAAGTTTGGGGACAAACTTTTTAGCAGGGCCTGTTGTGACAGGACAAGAAGTAATGGTTTTAAACTAGAAGAGCGTAGATTTAGACTAGCTATAAGGAAGAAATTTTTTACAATGAGGGTGGTGAAACACTGTCACAGGTTGCCCAGAGAGGTGGTAGATGCCCCATCCCTGGAAACATTCAAGGTCAGGTTGGACGGGGCTCTGAGCAGCCTGATCTAGTTGAAGATGTCCCTGCCCATGGCAGGGGGGTTTGACTAGATGACCTTTAAAGGTCCCTTCCAACCCAAACTATTCTGTGATTCTATGATTCTATGAAATAAACATGTTTGAGACAAGTGGTGTTCACAGCTTTGTAGTTTCTCCATGCTGCTGTAGAGCTGTGGCTTATGTGGCATGGGAAACAACAGGGGGTCTATTACAGTTTTCACATAAATGTTGGAAAATAGCATACAGCAGAATCAAGCTCCACCCATATTTTTAGAACCAGAAGTCTTGAGCAAGGTAAAATATGGATCCACTTTATTTGTCACTTGAATAATGAGGTCTACTAACTTCTTCTGCAAAAACTGTTCTGTGTTTTTCATATTTGTCAGCTTTTATCTTCTTTTTTTTTTTTTTTTAATCTGAGGGTAAAATAGGTAACTTCTTTACCTAATGAAAATATTGGCTTTCTAACTCTTCTATGAAGAAGTTATTCTTCCTAAAAAGGGGATAAGAATTGAAATGCTGGAAAAAGTAATCTTTGCTGTGTTTGAAGACATGCCAGTCTCATAGAGGAAGAGTGCTGACCCTATTAATGAGACTGAAAGAAAAAAAGAGTCTAAATAAAAGATGTTTGCATAATGTTTTAATAGGCAGGTTCCTTAGTAAGGGTGTGGATTTTCTTTAACCTCCTGTATTGTATAAAGAAAAGAGAAATTCAACATAGACAGGTTTGAAAACTGATTACCATTTGACTATTTATTTCCAGTTCATACAGTTAAGCATGTTTGAATTAAGCAGACAATGTACCTAATTACTACTAGCAAGAAGTATGAATAATTTGACTTGTTCTTGGGTGTTCGTACAGTGTGAATTAAACAAAAAATGTTTTCATATGAATCTGTGCAAGTTCCACCACTTTCATTATAATAAATACATGTATACCTAACAGAAGAATATCTCAGTTTAGGAATTATCCCAAAATTAAAAACATTTATGATTAAGAGTATGTGTCTAAATTATACCAAGTGCCTTTCCACTGGCTTTTTGAAGATATACACACCTTTTCACTTCTTATCTATTAAGAGGTATAAGGATCTATTAATGATTTGTCTAAAATGGACACGTTCTGCAACTATGTGTTCCAAGAATAAAACTGAAATCACAGCAATTTACTGTGACTTTTGATTATATGAATTGCTATAGCAATAATACCAAGAAGTGTGATATTTTAAGGAGAGAAAGGGGGAAAAAAATCCCTGTTCATGTTTCTCCTCCTCTATGTCATATAATAGAAGATAATATGCAGGACTAGAAAAAAATGGATCCAGCTGTGACACTGACATACTATGTCACCATAGACACATTACATAAATTTCTATAAGCTAAATTCAGAATAGGACTTTGGAATGTATGCAGAAACAATGGGTATTAAAAAAAATTCAAAACTTAAGTTGTAACACTGAAAATCTTTATCACCCTACCCCTACGTTCATTGAAACTATGCATTTCTCTGCCTAAATTCTCTTTTGAATCTGTTCTGCTAAGCTTTCTGAGAATATATCCATTATGAATTAAGATGATCCCAATTCCCTCACAATGTTGTTGTTGCTGCTCGTTTTTTTTTCCTTTTTTTCTTTTTTTTTTCTTTTTTTTTCCCCGATACAACCAGAAAAAGAGTGGGTGATGGTAAAATATCCTTTTTTCTTTTTTTTTTTTTTTACTATGTAATGGTTACGATTCACATGCACTCAATTCACTCCTTTGCCAAAGAAAATTACAGCCCATATATCCATATATTTATCTGATATAACAGCGATGAGATTATTTACTGTTACATCTAGCGGAATTCTCTGTCCCATTTATTGCAAAAAACTGTGGGGGAAAATAAAAGATTAATTTGCTAAATATTGATCAGATAATCAATAACATTCAGACACAAAATGTCTATTATGATAATCAGAGGTAGCTTTCCAAATGCATTAAATAATATGACTATCTGAGTTTGTTTTCCAGACAGTTTAAACACTCAAATTCTTTACCTTATTTCACGTATTCAAAGGGATATTGTGATTATGAGGGACTGCGTTCTGAAGCAGAATTTTGTATAGGAAATGGATTTCAAAAGAAATTCCACAGGCAAATACTCCTGAAGAATTTCAGATTATAATAAACCAATTTTATTTTTAAACAATGACACTGAGTCTAATATTTTTTTCCATAATCACCTGGTTATCATCAGACTTTGGCCAGCTCTCAGTCCCAAAATAACATCCTCCTACTGTTCTATTTTTAACTTTGTAATCTCAGGTTCATACTTTAGGAAGTGGCTTGGCGTGAGTATTGAAAATGCAGACTTTCTCAGGAATTCAGGCTTGTAAGTGATCAACATTTTCAAACTTATCCTTTTCATTAGAAAGTGTTGTTTTCCTCCAAACCACAACTATTTTTATAAATTTAATGTAAGCTTAAATATGGTTTGGATTCAGAAAGAAAAGAAAAATATCTAACTGAATAACCAAAATCTCAGGAATGAAGAAAACCATGTTTAAATTGTTACCAAGAATTCAGTTTCCACATCTCGAATGAGAGCCTGATTACTAGTATCTTTAAAGAAATATTAATTTATAAAGTGAAACAGTTACAGAACATTATGTGGTTAAAATATCCACTTTCAACACTTCCTTAGGTTTAATCATGTAAAATTTTGTAAGTCTTATTTTTATCTAAATGTGAAATTAAACTAAACTCTGGAACCTTGAAATTATTATGCAAATGGAAAGCTTGTTTTCCAGTTAATCTTATCAGGAACGAGGAAGGAATAAGCCTAAAGTTCATGCAGATTAATGAGGAAAATTCTAGCAAAAAGCTATTTTCAGGGTTGCTTGTGTGCTTAGGGTATTTTTTCCATTTGAGAGTTTAGTTTTGTGGAATTTTGTGGGGTTTTTTTTTCAACAAAATGATTGTTTCAAAGCATATTTTTTACCATGCTTAAATTCCACAACTGTGCCAAAAATCAAGTGACAGTAGCTGAAGATTCTTCATTTGTAACTGATGCTTTCTGCTGTGGGAGGAACCAACCTTTCAGACACCTGAATCTGGGTAACCCATCCCAGAACATCCATGTTCAAACTCAAGCCCTTCCAAAGTAAGCTGTTCTGCTTACTTTGGTCAATGGTATGCTGCTGACTAGAAAATCCGTAGCACATAGTCAGCTTATAACAGATTTCAAAGATCCTTTGCCTTGTTGTACTCACCAAGACAAAATGCTTAGACAGTCCATTTTAATTTGTTGCCTTTTCCTTACGAGCTCTAGTTTTCCTCTCATTTTCATTATGCATTATAAGACACTAGCATTATTTTATTTGACATCATTAAAATGCCTCAGTGTTGAAGGGAAGAAAAAAAGCTTTAATAAAAAAACATGATTTTGGAAAAATTAGCAAAAATTTAATTACTTTTTATTATTCAGTGACCTAATACATATTTTAAACTAGAACGTCTTTAAAAAATGAGGGGACATTCAATAAAAATTTCAAATACATTAACTCTCCAGAAAATAAGTCCCCTCTTACACAGACAAAAAGCTGTATTAAAGAACTATGTTGCATATAATAACACTTCAAAAGAGTTAGATCCTGAAATATTCTAAATGCACTACCAATTACAGGCAGATGCATCCTGACTCACAATATTTCAGAGCTAATTGAAATACTGACATGGTGGTAAGGATGACAACTTCAATTTCCCTTCTTACTCTTGATTCCTACCAGTTGGCCATGGCAACAGGTAATAATGCACGAAAAGATACCAGGATTCTCGAAACTACAATTTCCATTGTCTAAAAAGCAAAGGAAAGGAGAGAGCAGTATTTTGCAAGTTCCTATACTGTATTGTGATTATTGGCACTGAAAATATTTCTATTTTATACTCACTTTTATTTAGTCATAGTGAATGAACTTCGATTATACTATTGCCCATGAAAATGGAGTACCATGCCCATCTTTCACTAATAAATGTTGACATATAACATTCAAAATACATTTATATTAAAAAAAAAACACCACCAAAAAAAACCAAACCAAAAACCCCACACAAAGATTTCTGACTAGACTTTTACCCAATACATATTTCATAAGAATTATATATCCTGCATATCCTACACAGCTATTAAGGTATAATAAAAAAGTTAAATGGCAAAAATAACACTATTTTTCAGAATTTCTGTGATTCTCAAAAGTCTTATCTTCATCTTGCTTTAACCTGGCTTTATTTTCATGGGTGTTAGATACTCAAAGCTTTTGGACCTCACTGGATTCCTGATTTCCTTAGGGGTGCATATGCATGATAAATAATGAAAATAACTAAGGAATACATCAGGCAACAAGCTTTATAAATTCAACAACTGTGAACCAAAATGTGATTTATTAAACATTTGTTACTACCCACTAACATTCTTCTTGAAATCAAAAGTGTTTTATTAAGTCATAGTAGTATAAACCAGCTCAGGCATTTAGATACTAATGCTGAAGAATTTGAAACACTGAAGAAAGCACAGAAAGTCATACAAATCATCAGCAGAAAGAAAAATTAAAAAGTTATTTTAGAACTAAGTAGTCCATTATTTTGTCTTGTCCCCTGGTTTTAACCCCCCTTTTTACACAAATATTTAATAATAATAATAGTAGTAACAACAACAATAATGATAAATGAGAACACACTGTCCTTAAGAACAAGGAAAATTATAAAATGACATTAAACTTTCTAAAATTTTCTTGTTTTTGTTATTTCAAGTCCAGTTTTTGGAGGAGAAATTATTCCTGAGAGAAAATCTACTTACAAACATGGTAATTGCCATTCACTGCCACTGGGCCATCAGCAAGTGTGTTTTAAACCTTAGTATGACCACTGCACAATATAAATTTATAAATTCAGTTTCCTTCCAAGCAAAAGATACCTGCAATTCAGGTGGGGAGAAATGGTGATTTAGTAAGTAAGTCTACTTTTGTAGAAGGAATACATAAATCTCAATCTGAGTCATAATTCATAAATATTAACCTCTCTTCTTTGCACAGCAAGAATACCGAATTTCAGTTCTTCTTAACTATATAAAAACAGATGGGATATAAAACTTATGAAATTGTTGATTTAAAGAGATGATTTCTCTTCACATCAGCTGGCTTCTGATGTTTTTTTGTGAAAGTCTTCTTCCATGACCACAGTTATTATGAAATAACCTCTCAAAAGTTGAATTTAGAGCTTTGAAAAAAATGAAATTCCCTTTAGTGGATTACTACACTACATGTTTTTATGAATTAATTCCAGATCTAATAGTTCTATTATTTATGTTTTCCTATGTTCCTACACATATATTGTAAATTTATCTTTAAAATAATGTTATAATTATCAATTAGTCTACTTCTGCTATAAAAATAAACTTTGTTCATTTAGAAATAATATCTTATTGACTCTATGTGTCATCCATGATATAATTTATATCTTTTCCAAACATAGGCTGCAATACTTTGAACAAAAGACTTTTAAAAGCCTAAAGATAAAAGTAAGGAAACAGACCAAGATCTCAGGTGTAACTGGATTTCTCATTTCTTGAGTAAGAAGTTCAACAGTTTTTAAAATCCCACTTGTTATTGTCCGATTCCCACCTACTTATTCCGCAGAAATCTTAACTTTTACTTTAAAAAAAAAAAAAAAAATCCCTGGCTCCTCCCTAGTGATTTGAAGGAAAGCTGAAAAGTTATTACTTTTTTTTTTTTTCTTTCTTCCAATAGTGGAAAAACTGAATACAAAAGAGTGAGAAGTGTTTCATATTAATCTTATAGTTCTTTCTAAATTTTGATTGAGATTGTGTTTATCTCTAATTCCAGAAAAATGTGTTGGAAGATAATCCAGATGAAGACACGTTTGTTTCATCTGTTCAGCCCGTTACCTTGACATCTTTGGGAAAGAATGAGTTTGAAGATGTATCAGGGTATTTCACTCAGCAGGTTTTGATCACTAACAGATTTTAAGTACTAAAAAGGGTTTTAATTTGGATATTCTAGGTAAAAGAAAAAAAAAAGAGTTGAGATAGTTAGAAGGAATGAGGTTTATGACAACTGTTATTCATGGATTCTCTTGAATGAATGTCAACTATTGTCCAGCTTACTTGGAATGAATCAAAAATACACCAACTGCCTATAACTGGTTTATGGACAGATATATTAATCTGTGACCTATTACAGGTTAGTTCTTAATAGCCTTGCCAGGGATTCTTTTTTTGATCTAGACTTGTTATTACCTTTTACCAATGATCTAAAGCAGTCATTCTCTCTTCTGTTTTATTTGTTTTTTGGCTACAGACAGGTCCAATTAATATTTCTTGTGAGCTGTAATGCACTCTTCACAACCAACTTTAAATAATCAGTATTAAAAAAGAGGTACAGTTCTACAGAGCACTGTGGTTCATGAGTAGTCTTCAAATCACATATTGGGATCTGTTAGTATGAACTATAAAGCCTTAGTATGCAGGGGTGCAAAAATTGCTTAAAGACTAAATAGCGAAGAGTACAGGGTACTATTACAGTGGGATCAAAACTGTTTGCTTAAATGGCCGCAATTCAACAAAACACATCTTAATGCAGCCAGATGCAAGGAGGACATCAGTCAATCAAGACTTCAGACTAATTGTTTCCCTCAATCAAAGCTAATAATGCAATATTATGACAAAAAGACTCATTCACATACAAGTAATTTCGCTCTGTATTCTACATTGATAAGATAACTCTTAGAATACTATTTCCACTACTCATGTTAACACTTGGACCACTTAAGAGGTTAGAAATCAAACTGAGATTTACAGAACTCAATTTATTCATCTTAATGAAGAAATGAGTGAACAGTGAGTGGAAAGAAGAAAAAGAAAAGGAAGAAAACTTGCTTTTGGGTGGGAATTTTACTCTTCATACTAGTGATATAAAAAGAATCAATGACTTAAATATTACAGTGCTCAGTGCTGTGACCAATAAAGTTTGCCTGATCAACTTCAGCAGTGAAAAGCACAATGTGATTAGAATGGGAGAATCCCATTACTCCTGCAATGGGGTTTAAAATAGCCAGCTTATGGGGTGCTAAATCAAGCCAATAGGAAATGCCAAATAGTGGGCTATATCTGATACTCCTTGTTGCATGAATGTAAACAATTGCTGCAGAGATGCAGCAAAGTACCTCTGTGAAGCTAGCATTCAGAGCTTGAAGCCTTTTTCTGAGCCATGGCACCTTTTGCATGATTACATACTGGTGGAGCAATTATCCAGAAGAATTGTGTTTTAGGCTATCATCAGGCTGTGGAGGTTTAAAATTTACAGGTTTCACATCTCGGGGTTGTGCCTTAGCCATCATATCTGTAGTACAAGCAACGCTCCTTCTGCATTTTACTTTAGACAATCACTGGATAGCAAGGATAGAAATAACCAAGGAAAAACAAACTGCCTGCTCTCCTCTCAGCTGAATACTCTAGCCATTATTTGCAGACCAGGTTACTTCTTCCTTGAAAAACTTCTAGATCACATCCCCTTTGCAAAAAAAGATGAGAGCTGCAATATTTCAACTCTGTTAAGCTTGATTGGAGCACACCTATTTATTTTGTCTATTCAAAGCTGCTAACTGTAAGAATGCCAATGTTTTATGTCCCAAATTGATTATTGTTATTTCAGAAGAAGCACTTAGCCTACTGCATACAGACAGTTACCTGAATTAAGAACGTTTGGCCAGAAACCCTCAGACCCCTACAGAATCTCAAGTGCTTCAGTGTGTTGGGCAGGATTTTCCTGGATTGCTCTTTTCAGTATAAGGCTCCTAATTCCACTTCAAAGGTACTTTATTCTCCTTCAAGCCTTTGTGAAAATGGGGCCTTATAAACTTTTGTCTGTTTTTTTATGAGAAATCCTACAGCCATGTGTATAAGAAACAGTTTTGCAAGGCTATAATTGTCCCTTTTTGACATTTGAATTTGTGTATCTGTGAATCCTCCCATTTGTCCCATACCTTCATAGGGCTTAGAGATAACATGATTTCTTTCATTGCTCTTAAAATGTTCATTAAACTAGAGCTTTGCATTCAGAAAACTATAATCTCCTCTAATCAGTATACTGCCATTGCATAAGTACTAGGTCACTGAGGCCTGTTTCCTGTTCCTTGCCAGTAGCTTACAACAACATAGTCTCCTGAGCACTGTCATGCTTCTGCTGATTAAAACCTGGGAGTCCAAATATATAGGTATCTGGCTGAAAGGCAACAGTGAGACTAGATGACGGTCTTCTCATGTTTAAACACAGCATAACATTACTAGCTGTGCTTTTTCCCATCTGTTTTACAAGAGAGAATTAAAAAGGAAAGTATTCCTTGTAGTTCCAGGTGCTTGCAATGCACACACTTAACACAGATGGCAGAAGGCCTGCCTGTCGATGAGTGGAACTTCCTTTGCCAAGCAAACTAGAATTGTAGCTAAAACTGTATTGGTTTTGTTTTGCCTCTTTTTCTTTTTTTTTTCTCCCACTCTGCCCACAAAAAGGTAGGACATTTGCTTTACTTTATCTGATTTATGAAGCGCAGACTTTTCCTGATGCATGATATGGATAAAAGACAGTGTCAAAGGAGATGTGCTTCTCTTCTATCTTAAAAATTCTCAAGATTAAAGTTTCTAAGAATTGGCACCAAATTCTTACAGGAATTTCACTTGTGTCACTAATGTCCTCAGAATTTAAAAGAAATTTAGATGAGCACAGAATTCTAGAAATGGAAATGACCACCCAAGTCACTAAATCCAATTTTTACTACTACAAGAAAACAAGTCATATAATGTTTTCATAAATTCCTACACTCATCAACCAAGCTGGATTGCTCCAGCACTTTTTTGATATGATTTCTCTGAAGTACCTCTGCTCACTTAGCTGCCAAGTTGTTAATATCCCTGGAACATTAATTTAGTGTCACATAAAAACTCAGAGGCTTACTCTGATTTCTTTCTATGAATTCTGTTTAATCGCTCTGCATTTGTATTGCCCCACGGTTCCAAAGACTTGACTGTTTCCTCTAACATTTTGTCAAGAAGAAGGTAAAACTGAGGGTTGTTTTATCTTCTTACTGATGATGGTATTCTCTTTCTCATGAACAGGATTACTGTGTCCTTAGCTTCTCTCTTATCAAAGATCAGACTAGCGAAATAAATTAAAGCAGAAATTACATGCACGGAAAATCCACACAACCTTTTGAGATAAACGCTTGCTTTGGTAGACTATAGAAACTTTGAATATCTCTTCATACGTATTCATGTGTGTACAGCAAGTTATAACTTGCTTTATTGACTATATCTAAGGCATTTTTTGAATAGGTCTGGCCTGTTGTCCTGCTGATTTAGCCTAAGCTACGGAAGACGTATTTGTTTCACAGACAAATATACAGCCCATATGTTCTAGGTCTCAGTCAATGTGGGTGCCGGCTAACAGAGGGCAGCTTTCCTGTCAGCTCTCAGGCTCCTTCTTGTCCAGTATGCTTTTGATATATTGCTCAGGGAACACTAATCAGAAACAAACAGTCTGCATAGTGGCAGCCAGATTACAAGAAGCAAATGTGTCTGTTGTTTGGGTGATTATTTTTTTTCCCTGTCATTGGCTACATGAATGCACAGACATTTGGGGGCAGAGTAGAAGGTAACCTTGGAACTGGATAGAGTAGGATAAATTATTCTACGAGGTTAAAATATGCCTATGGGCAGACTATTTCCTTGGAAGCTAAAGAAGATATCAACTGATGTGATGAAGAAGTACTACCACTGGGCACTAGAGATTGCCAGAATAGGAGAAGAAAGGGGATTGCTGTCATGTGCATAAATAACAAAAGACAAGAAGCTAAATAGCCTGTTCCAAAACAGATCATTGAAAGGAATTAGAAATACAAATTAAGGGAGAGACTGAATGTTGGATTAAAAACTTGTTTCAATTATGCCATTTTTAAAAATGCATAATTTAAAAGTGATTTTTTTTTCCCCAGCTAAGTCTCCAAAGAGCCCTCTACTGCGTGTGTCATGTGGAAACCTTTTTCACACAGATTTTCTGGTGCACGCAAAAATGCTTTGTAAAAGCATTTGTAAAACATAGCTTTGTAAATCCATTCCCTGTGGTGAGTATCCTCTGCAAGGATAATGTCTGGACTATAAGTTAAAACTGATCAGTGATCAGTAGCTTGGCACACTGTCCTGATATTTGCAACGTACTGCTTACTTGGCAGTACATCTACTACTGAAGAGAGACAGTTTTACCTTCTGCTTGAGGTCATGTTTGCAGGAGTAATTTTTACTAAAAGCTGCTATCCTACCTGCCTTTAATTCTGTCTGTATTATCAGTAGTCTTGTTGCATTCAGTCAAACCTCCAGTTGAGGTTAGGTGTCCTCATTTCAGCTAGGATAAGTGAAAAAATTCTAATTTATGCTAGACAGGAGAATCCAGCTCTTCTGGTCTGTAAGGTCTAGATGCTTAGCAGGTGCTTCTAATCTTTGCTCGAAACTGAAGAAAGGATACATCCTGTAATTAATCTGCACATAGGTTCATTTGTCCTCTCTTTGACAAGGCTATTTACAGTCATGATCATTATGCTCATTGGTAAATTATATGGACAGTGTAGGATCAATGGCTCTAAATATAACAGGAGAATAGAAGGCAATCTATGATCTAAAAAGAGTAAACTGCTCAATTTTGAGAGTTTATCAACAGAGCTGTAATTATCCAATTTAATATTAGAAACAATGAAAGCTATAATTGTTTTTGAAAGCTACAATTTATAGGTGGATTTGCCTAGAGATTTTTTAAAGATTTAGAAATGTTGAGTAATTAAAATATATTTCCCCTTGCTCCTCCCCAATTAAATGGAAACATTTAAATGGAATTAAAGAGCTGTTGTACTGCAAATTTTATTCCAAGCTAAAATATACATACGATTAATATTCTGAAAGTAAATTGAATCATAATTGTCTGAGAGTGCCTTACCACTGGTAGGTATCTTTCCTTGTCACAAAAATGCAATGCTCTTTATTCATTTTTCACAGATATTCCGTATAACCTCTGCTTAAATTAAAACCCCATGTTGTCTTTCTCATAGGCACCATTTTCATCCTTTGCTCTGTGTTCATCCCTGCTCTCTTGAAGCTAAGATATTGAAAAGGATAAATTTGGCTTGATAGCACTATGTATAACGATGCTACTTTATGTTGCTAGGATACCATTTGGTGGTCAACTGTCTCTAGTGCAACCGCTATTACTTGCCAGGCTGACAGACATATTAGCTTTTATCCCCCTTAATGCTTGGGCTACAGAAAGTTTCCCTTCATTTTATTCCATTTTGATTTCTGGGGGGAGGTAAGCTTAGAGAGAAAGATATGGGAAAGGGAGAGAGATGTTATTATTTTATTTTATTTTCAGTCAATCTAAGTAACAAATATGTTATCCCAATGAGTTTAAAAGGAAACATGTACCAGTCTTTGTAAGTTTTGTAATTTTTGGTACATGAGCTAATACAGGATCTAGGAGCTTGACCCCTACTAATCGATGGGCCCTGACATTATCCACCCGAGGGTGTTAAGAAAGCTGGCTGATGTCATTGTCTTTGAGAAGTTGTGGAGATAGGGGGACATCCCAGAAGACTGGAAGAAGGCTAATGTCACCCCCATTTACAAGAAGGGCTTAAAGAAGGATCCAGGAAATTATAGGCCCATCAGTCTTACTTCAGTCCCTGGGAAAGTGATGGAACGAATCCTCCTGGGGGCTATCACAAGTCAAATGAAGCACGTGACTGGGAAAAGCCAGCACGGATTCACCAAGGGCAAATCGTGCTTGACAAACCTGATCACCTTCTACGACAAAGAAACCTGCTTGGTTGATGTGGAGTGAGAAGTGGACATTATCCACCTGGATTTCTCAAGGCTTTCAATACGGTTTCCCACAGCCTCCTCCTAGAGAAACTGATGCGTTGCGGTCTAGACAAGTGGTCCATGCGGTGGGTGGGGAACTGGCTGACAGGCCGCACCCAGAGAGTGGTGGTAAACGGCTCCTTTTTGAATGGGCAACCTGCCACAAGTGGGGTCCCCCAGGGATCGATACTGGGACCAACACTGTTTAATATCTTCATAAGTGACCTGGATTATGGGATCAAGTGATGAAGTTTGTTGATGATACCAAACTGAGTGAGGGAAGTGGACACTCTGGAAGGGAGACCCACCCTGCAGGAAGACCTCGATAGGCTGGAAAAGTGGGCTAACAAGAACCTTATGAAGTTCAACAAGGACAAGTGTAAGGTCTTGCTCCTGGGAAAACATAATCCAGGAAAGCAGCACAGACTGGGATCTACCCGGCTGAGAAGCAGCTCTGTGGAAAGGGACATGAGGGTCCTGGTGGACAACAGGCTCTATATGAGTGAACAGTGTGCTGCTGCGGCAAAGAAAACCAGCAGGATGCTGGGTTGCATCAACAAGGGCATCACCATCAGAGATAAAGTCGTCATTATCCCATCCTACTTAGCGCTTGTCAGGCCACACCTGGAATACTGTGTTCAGTTTTGGTCCCCGCTATGCAAAAAAGATGTAGACAGGCTGGAGAGGGTCCAGAGAAGGGCCACAAAGATGACCAAAGGACTTGGAAGCCTGCCATCTGAGGAAAGGCTGAGAGAACTGGGTTTGTTCAGCCTTGAGAAAAGAAGGCTTAGGGAAGACCTTATCACCATGTTCCAGTATTTACAAAGAAGAAAGAGACTCCCTTTTTACAAGGAGTCACATGGAAAAGACGAGGGATAATGGGTACAAGTTACTCCTGGGGAGATTCCGGTAGGACACAAGAGGAAACATTTTCACAATTAAAACAATCTGCCATTGGAATTATCTCCCCAGGGAAGCGATGGATTCCCCAACGTTGGACACTTTTAAGATTCAGCTGGACAGGATGCTGGGCCATCTTGTCTAGATCATGATTTTGCCAAGAAAGGTTGGACCAGATGATCCTTGAGGTTCCTTCCAATCTGGTAATCTGTGATTCTAATCTGATGTCCTTTAGAGCCAGTAAGAATCTTTCACTGATTTATTGTGAATCTGATAGCACCCCTTGGCTTTCTCCCTGGATTTTGAGGGCTAAAAGCAAGAGATGCAGTAAGTTTAGCTACATAGCCATGTGGTGTATCTGGTGGCATCTAAGAGTTCATATCCTCTGGGGATGCATGCAGAGGGCAGGTGTAAGAAATTCACATTTGACTTACTCAAGAAAAAACACTTTTTCCACAGAAACAAATAATGGTTGCTTTTTTTTTTTTTTTGATAGAATTGCTTATGAAACATTGACTTCTGGTGACCACTTCTAGAAATTAGTCAATTTGACTGAGTGACAAAATATGAGTTTGCCACCTTAAAGTTAGATGTTGTTTCCTGAAAAAAAACAAACAAGCAAAAGAGCACCCTTCCCCACTTGTAGCTTGCTTTCCCTTCCTGATCTGATTCCTGCTCCTACTTCTGTTCACATGATTAAGGCAATGGTGCACTATTATGAAAACACAAAGAAGATACAATCTACTAGGAGATTTGAACCTCGGTCTTCACGTATGTAAAATGTGAAGAACCCTGGTAGCAATATGTATTTCTTCTTTTGGAAAAGAGAAAATGCTCTTTGATAACTTACATTTCTTTCCTAACTTGATTTAAATCAATGGGAATTATCGGAGAATTTCAGGCTGAGTAGGACCTGAAGGTGCAGTCTTAAATGCAATAACAAGAATTTAGGGAATATTTGCATGTGAAGAGTATTTCTTCATGCAATATCTGTCCAGCATAGGGAAAAGTATATTCACAGCACACAAGTCTAACTGATAAGTGGTCTTTATACAAAGATGTCATTATTAAACCTTCTGTAAAGGATGTTACTTGTGGTGGGATACATCTGAACAACGTCTGTGGTAGTGACTTTATGTACCCGACCGTAGTCAATACAGAAGAGGGCATAGTTCTAGTATGTGATTTAGCTCACTTGTTTTAGATACCTAACTGTAGAATGAGATGCATTGCACATGTTTCTCTTAAAGATTATAGAAAGAGCCTGAGGTTATAGATAACTAAATTTAGGCAGATTAATATTAATCTTTTTTGTAGGTTAGTATCATTTAACTTCAGCATCTAAAACAGTGATATATGGTCCTCTCTGTGTTCAGAAAGAGAAAATCACCTTCAGAGGAGAGTTCACCATCGCTGTTCTAGATCTGTCTCAAAAAGGGATGAAACTCCCTTTAGAGATGCCTAACTTCCATTTGGCTGTAGTGGGAACTGACATGCAATCTAGACTAAGTATCAGATTTCAGAAGCCTAACGGTGGGTGACATGAATACCACCTTTAATGGATGTCTATTATTTTACAAAACAGCATATCCTGCATACAATAAAAGTAATGAGTCACAAGCAAATATTAGTAAATTTTACAGAGGACACATGGTATTCGGGATAGCAGATGGACATCAGGTAGCAGCTGATTAGGAAGTTACTCCCTAGTGTGTTCAAATATATCTGGACAGAAGGTGCACAAACAGTACCACGGCACACGTGAACTCAGTGAAAAATTCTGGCCACACGCAATGTTGCTGGCCAGTCTCTGGCATTCCTCTCTCCACATTCCTTTATGCCCAACACTGAATTCATGATTACTAACATCTGCACATTATACTGGCAGTGTATCATCGTTTTCTGGCAGCTATGGATGTTAGTGAAAGACTGTAATACTTTGCTTAAGCCATGGGCAGTTGGATGTAGTGAGGTCCACGCAGTTTATTCTGAGAAATTGCTGGGTTCTTGGCTGCTACAAATACAAATAATTCTAAAACCACCACCACCAACAACAACAACAAAAAATCAAGCTCTAGCCAGGTACCTTAAAATTATATTGTTTCACAGATTTTTCTTACAGCCATTCAGATACCAGTACACAGCACTGAAGAGTTTAAAAGCCAAACCAAATACTACCAGTAATAAAGAAACCAAACAGTAAAATTTGTGCAAACTATAATTCCTAGCCATTCGGTGCAGCTGCTTTTTCTGTAGCGTTTTATGCCTAATTTCCAGGGGAGAGATTGAAAACAAGTTTTGGTGATATAATCCGGCTGCCTTCAACCTCACCAGCACAAAGACAGCAATAAATCTGCCTTATTTGGCTACAAACTCATGGTAATGCTTTACCATTAGGAGGACACAAAGAAGGCATTGTGCATCAGTAGACATAAACCTTGGTCTTCGTAGGTTTAAGGTGCAATGAACCCCAGCACTAACAGGTAAAGCAAGGAAGTTTAAGGAGTCACTGATTTAACAACACTCAAATAACCCCTTGAATCAAACATTAATGCAATGAACACAGCCTCCTGTCTTGTTTGGGAGTCTAAACGCTCTGAGTTATAAGGATGCTCTGCAATTTTTCTTGGTACTTCCTATTGACTCAAAATTGAGTTTAGATTGATGAATACTTCCATAACAACAACAACAACAGCAACAAGTGTGTGTCTTATCAAATTGACTCACCAGTGGTTTGGGGCTTTTGTGCATTTTAAGTAAATTTGGTGGAGTTTTTTTCTATGAAAAATAAAAATTCAGCACCAAAAATTTTAAAAAGAGAAGAAAAAACATATTTTCTGTGAAAAGCAGGAGAAAAAAAATTCTGAACGGAACCTAGGTGTCTGGTTTTGACTTTTCACTTTCAGTTGAGTATAGCATTTTCACTCAACAGCACTGAGGTGGAGGTATTGCTGCAGTGTGAAGTTCTGGGGCTGCTAACTGCTGAGGTCATTTTCATTTTTGGGCGGAGACCACAGGGAGGAAACAAGGAAATGAGGAAGTTCTTAAGAAATTCTTTGACCTGAATTTTCTGAGAAAGTGATTTATATGTCTATTGCTACCTTTATTTGGTGAAACAACATTTGTACCACTGACAGTACAAAACCAGCTATATCATTGATTTCTGCTTTCAGTTTGACACTGATTATTACAGCACAATGAGAGATGTCGTTATATTTTTTTAAATGGTCAACGTTGTATGTTATGTATGTTCAGACACGGCTAATCTTTTCTTGCAAGAAGCTCAATACTGAAAAATCTTCCCATAGCCCAAAGTCACACGTATCCTATGGCAGAGGAGTCAAGCGCAGTCCACAGACAGAAGATATCTGTGCTCCTTAGACAGTTATTTATGCAACACTTCATTGTGGACTGAGAGTGGGATGAGCAGACAGCTGAGTCCTGAGAGACCTGCTGATGTTGGCTTAAACAGCCAGTGCTGGCTCATTTCCTCACTTCTGGTGCAGATCCAGAAGGCTTTCCACCAGGAGAGCTTGCTCGCAGCCATTCACATCACAGTTTCTGCAATGGATCCATACTTGAAATGTTCAGATGCCACAGGTTTGCCCATCTGGTACAGTTAAACCTATAGCTGTCACTCCCACGCTAAAACGCAGCAATGACTTTCTCCACCCTTGACATCTTGCTGAGCTGGCTGTATCTGATAATGCAATACCTGCTCATAGCAAGGGAATATAGATTCTGGCAAAAATACTGGAACTGTTCATGAATCTGCCTCTGCTTGAGTCTTATTATTCACCTTTATATCAGTGCTGATCTGTGGATTGCATTGCTACTGATGTTTATTTCCTAATCTGTCACAACTAGTATCACTTGCCCATTTCTGGTATTGTGTACTTGCCATTGGTACCTTTATCCTGTGGATAAACAGCTCTTTGAGATTCAGCTGCATTAACAGAAAGGGTTACCATTGCCAGTGTCGTGGTTTAACCCCAGCCAGCAACTAAGCCCTACACAGCCGCTCGCTCGCTCCCCCATGGTGGGGTGGGGGAGAGAATCAGAAGGGGAAAAGTGAGAAAAATCAGGGGTTGAGATAAAGACAGTTTAATAGGTAAAGAAAACCTATTAACATGAGCAAAGCAAAACCAGGAATTCATTCACTACTTCCCATCGGCAGGCAGGTGTTCAGCTATCTCCAGGAAAGCAGGGCTCCATCACGCCTGACAGTTACTTGGGAAGACAAACGCCATCACTCCGAACGTCCCCCTGTTCCTCCTTCTTCTCCCAGCTTTATATGCTGAGCATGACGTCATATGGTATAGAATATCCCTTTGGTGAGTTGGGGTCAGCTGTCCCAGCTGTGTCCCCTCCCAACTTCTTGTGCACCCCCAGTCTATTCGCTGGTGGGGTGGTGTGAGAAGCAGAAAAGGCTCAGCAGTAACCAAAACATCCCTGTGTTATCAACGCTGTTTTCAGCACAAATCCAAAACATAGCCCCATACTAGCTACTATGAAGAAAATTAACTCTATCCCAGCCAAAACCAGCACAGCCAGTTTAACTGCACTGTCTTTTCCTTCTGCCTGAGATTATTCTCCCCATCTCCTTACAGAAGTGCTGTTACAAGTACTCTGTAATTTACATCAGTCAAAATGACCTGGAATAAAGAAGACTTGTTATTTGCACATTTTAAAGTAACCCAATTTTTTTTCATTAAAGTGACTTCAGAATCAGAGACTGAGAAGAGGCAGAGTGATGGTGGTCAGCTACAAGTGAACTGTGGGTGGTAGCCCAGACACAAATTTTATGCAGGCTGCCTGTCCATTGTTAGCTTTAAAGCAAGCCCTTTGTGTGATTTCATGTCCCCCAACACTTTTCCTTGCATAATCCCCACAGATACCTCTCCACTGATACAATTTTTTTAGGACATATTTAACAAAAAAGTCCTGATTCAGACAGTGGCTTGTTGTCTATGGGAGAGCAATGCTGCATCTGCACAAAACCACATTGTCCACCTTGGAATCCATTTCTCATTGCATTCGACGCATTTTGTGTTTGTGCTGTATAAAGCCTGGAATGTGTTGACGCATAGGATCCAGCAATGTCTCCAGATAGATTTGAATACAGCTGCCACAAACACAAGAATAATTCTACAGGAGCATTATCTGATTAT
Organism: Calonectris borealis; assembly: GCF_964195595.1. Taxonomy (NCBI): domain Eukaryota; kingdom Metazoa; phylum Chordata; class Aves; order Procellariiformes; family Procellariidae; genus Calonectris; species Calonectris borealis. The sequence goes on from NC_134312.1 coordinate 183,702,604, forward strand.
CTGATTTGCTCACTGGAACAAATATCTGTGTTACCTCTGTAACATGTTTACATCACATTTGGAGTTGGTTATTCACAATAAAATTTTCTAATTGCTGCTTAAAAAACTTATGGCTGCAGAACTCACTTGCCAATTCCAAGGGTGCTCTGTCTCCTTCCTGTCAGGAATAACAAGAATGACACAATTGACTCAGATGAAAGAAAACATAATTTCCTATCTGCATAATGCAACAAAAAATATAATTTTGCCTTTTTGGCAATGTCTTTGTATAATACTAAGCCAGAAAATATTTCTGGAACATGAATTTGTGGTACAGTTTGTATCCTCTTTACTTGAGGCTTCTCTCATCTTCACCAAACCAAGAATTTAGCTATCAATCTCACACTGCTGTTGTCATTATGCTAAGACTTTCTGTATTTACCCAGATTAAGGAATACTCTATTAGGCCAACACTTAGTTGTGGTTATTGCAGAAATTTCCATATAATACTATTAAGTTGCTGAGGTTTCTATAATATCAAGTTATGGACACATATATATTGAATGAATAAAAACACTCTTCAGCAAGACTTTTCACTTCCTTAGAATCACAGAATCATTAAGGTTGGAAAAGACCTCTAAGATCATCGAGTCCAACCGTCAGCCCAACACTACCATGCCCACTAAACTATGTCCCCGAGCACCTCATCTACACGTCTTTTAAAGACTTCCAGGGATGGTGACTCAACCACTTCCCTGGGCAGCCTGTTCCAAGGCCTGACCACTCTTTCAGTAAAGAATTTTTTCCTGGTATCCAGTCTAAACCTCCCCTGGCGCAACTTGAGGCCATTTCCTCTCGTCCTGTCGCTAGTTACTTGGGAGAAGAGACCAACACCCACCTCGCTACAACCTCCTTTCAGGTAGTTGTAGAGCGCGATGAGGTCTCCCCTCAGCCTCCTCTTCTCCAGGCTAAACAACCCCAGTTCCCTCAGCCGCTCCTCATAAGACTTGTGCTCCAGGCCCTTCACCAGCTTCGTTGCCCTTCTCTGGACATGCTCCAGCACCTCCATGTCCTTCTTGTAGTGAGGGGCCCAAAACCAAACACAGTATTCGAGGTGCGGCCTCACCAGTGCCGAGTACAGGGGCACCATCACCTCCCTACTCCTGCTGGCCACACTATTTCTGATACAGGCCAGGATGCCGTTGGCCTCCTTGGCCACCTGGGCACACTGCTGGCCCATGTTCAGCTGGCTGTCAATCAGCACCCCCAGGTCCTTTTCCTCTGGGCAGCTTTCCAGCCACTCTTCCCCAAGCCTGTAGTGTTGCATGGGGTTGTTATGGCCGAAGTGCAGGACCCGGCACTTGGCCTTGTTGAACCTCATACAGTTGGCCTCAGCCCATCGATCCAGCCTGTCCAGGTCCCTCTGCAGAGCCTTCCTACCCTCGAGCAGATCAACACTCCCGCCCAGCTTGGTGACATCTGCAAACTTCTTGAGGGAGCACTCGATCCCCTCGTCCAGATCACTGATAAAGATATTGAACAGGACCGGCCCCAGTACTGAGCCCTAGGGAACACCGCTCGTGACCAGCCGCCAACTGGGTTTAACTCAATTCACCACAACTCTCTGGGCTCGGCCGTCCAGCCAGTTTTTTACCCAGTGAAGAGTGTACCTGTCTAAGCCATGAGCCGCCAGCTTCTCTAGGAGAATGCCATGGGAGACAGTGTCAAAGGCTTTACTGAAGTCCAGGTAGACCACATCCACAGCCTTTCCCTCATCCACTAGGCGGGTCACCTGCTCATAGAAGGAGATCAGGTTGGTCAAGCAGGACCTGCCTTCCATGAAGCCGTGCTGGCTGGGCCTGATCCCCTGGTTGTCCCACACATGGCTTGTGAGCGCCCTCAAAACAAACCGCTCCATAATCTTCCCTGGCACCGAGGTAGGCTGACAGGCCTGTAGTTCCCCGGATCCCCCTTCCAGCCCTTCTTGTAGATGGGCGTCACATTGGCAAGCCTCCAGTAGTCCAGGACCTCCCCTGTCAACCAGGACTGCTGGCAAATGATGGAGAGTGGCTTGGCAAACTCCTCCGCCAGCTCCCTCAGTACACTCGGGTGGATCCCATCCGGCCCCATAGACTTGTGAGCGTCCAGGTGGCATAGCAGGTCGTTAACTGTTTCCTCTTGGATTACGGGGGGGTTATCCTGCTCGCCGTCCCTGTCTTCCAGCTCAGGGGGCTGAGTAACCTGAGGATAACTGGTCTGAGGCAAAGAAGGCATTAAGTACCTCAGCCTTATCCTTGTCCTCGGTGGCAATGTTCCTCCCTGCATCCAATAAAGGATGGAGATTCTCCTTGGCTCTCTTTTTGTCATTAATATACTTGTAAAAACATTTTTTGTTGTCTCTCATAACAGTGACAGTGGCCAGGTTGAGTTCTAGCTGGGCTTTTGCTTTTCTAATTTCCACTCTGCACGACCTAACGAGATCCCTGTACTCTTCTTGAGTTGCCTGCCCCTTCTTCCAAAGGTGATAAACTCTCCTTTTTTTCCTGAGTCCCAGCAAAAGCTTCCTGTTCAGCCAGGCCGGTCATCTTCCCCGCCCATTCTTTTTACGGCACATAGAATCATAGAATCATAGAATTATTAAGGTTCGAAAAGACCTCTAAGATCATCGAGTCCAACCATCAACCCAACACCACCATACCCACTACACCATGTCCCTAAGCACGTCATCTACATGTCTTTTAAATACTTCCAGGGATGGTGACTCAACCACTTCCCTGGGCAGCCTGTTCCAAGGCCTGACCACTCTTTCAGTAAAGAAATTTCTCCTAATGTCCAGCCTAAACCTCCCTTGGCACAACTTGAGGCCATTTCCTCTCGTCCAATTGCTAGTTACTTGGGAAAAGAGACCAACATCCACCTCACTACAACCTCCTTTCAGGTAGTTGTACATACATGGGGACAGCCTGCTCCTTTGCCTTTAAGACTTCCTTCTTGAAGGACATCCTGGACCCCTTTGCCCTTCAGGACTGTCTCCCAAGGGATCCTCTCGACCAATGTCCTGAGCAGGCCAAAGTCCGCCCTCCAGAAGTCCATGGTAGCGGTTTTGCTGGCCCCCCTCCTTACTTCACCAAGTATTGAGAATTCTATTATTTCATGGTCACTAAGCCCAAGCCGGCCTCCGACCACCACATCTCCCACCAGTCCTTCTCTGTTTGTGAACAGCAGGTCAAGCGAGGCACCTCCCCTAGCAGGCTCACTTACCAGCTGCGTCAGGAAGTTATCTTCCACACACTCCAGGAACCTCCTCGACTGTTTCCTCTCTGCCGTGTGGTATTTCCAGCAGACATCCGGAAAGTTGAAGTCCCCCACGAGAACAAGGGCTAGCGACTGGGAGACTTCTGCCAGCCTCTTGTAGAATATTTTGTGTGCCTCCTCGTCCTGGTTAGGTGGTCTATAACAGACTTCCAGCAGGATATCTGCCTTGTTGGCCTTCCCCCTCATCCTTACCCACAAGCACTCGACCTCGTCATCACTACCATCGAGCTCTAGTCAGTCAAAGCACTCCCTAACATACCCCACCGCCTCTCCTTCCTCGCCTCTCCCTTCTGAAGAGCTTATAGCCATCCATTGCAGCACTCCAGTCGTGAGACTCATCCCACCATGTTTCTGTGACGGCGACTAAGTCATAGCTATGTTTAGCCCACTGCACAATGGTTTCCAGCTCCCCCTGTTTGCCGCCCATGCTGCGTGCATTGGTGTAGATGCACTTGAGAGCTGGGCTACCGATTTCTCTCCCAATATTGGCGTTCTGCCCCCAGGGTCTTCTCTAGTGAGCCTGGTTTTATCCCCTTCCTCCTTCGAGCCTAGCTTAAAGCCCTCTCGATGAGCCCCGCCAACTCATATGCGAGAATCCTTTTCCCCCTGTGAGACAGCTGAACGCCGTCTGTCGCCACGTCTGTGCCGTGTAAACCTCCCCGTGGTCAAAGAAGCCAAAATTTCACCGATGGCACCAGCCCCTAAGCCACATGTTGATCCGATGAGTTTTCCTGTTCCCTTTAGTATTCCTCCCTGCCACTGAAGGGATCGAGGAAAACACTACCTCTGCTCCCGATCCTTCCACCAGTCGCCCCAGCGCCCTGAAGTCCCTTTTGATCCCTTCGGGACTTCTCTCTGCAACCTCCTCACTGCCAGCCTGTATAACCAGTAGCGGGCAGTAATCGGAGGCCTGTACCAGACCGGGGAGCTTCCTAGTAATGTCCTTAACCTGGGCCCCAGGGAGGCAGCAGACTTCCCTGTGGGATGGGTCTGGCCAGCAAATTGGGCCCCCCGTCCCCCTCAGAAGGGAATCACCTAGGACAATTACCCTCCTTTTTTTCTTAGCGGAGGCAGTCATAATATGTGGGGCTGACTGCCTCGTCTCGGGCAACCCCCTGGATGGGCCTTCATCTGCATCCTCGTTTGTCTGGTCCTCAAGTTCCAGAGCCCCATATCTGTTCTCTAAGGGCAACTGGGAAGGTTGAGGTGAGGGAGGCCGGGCGGGGGTTCGCCTGGCGCCCCGAGCAGGCACCTGTGTCCATTCCCCCCTATCTTCTAGGTCCCCTCCTTCTGCCTGGTGGCAAGAGGGCAGGGGATCCTCAGCTTCTTGTGGAGCCTCCATGTGCTGCCCTTGCCTCAGGGATGGTGAGGTGCAGCTCCACCAATCTACCTCCCTCTCACACTCCCTGATACTCCTTAACCTCTCCACCTCCTCCTTCAGCTCTGCCACCAGGCTGAGCAGATCATCCACTTGGTCACAGTGCACACAGGCGTTGTCCCTGCTGCCCTCCGGTACAAGGGACAGTCTCAGGCACTCCCTGCAGCCGGAGACCTGGACAGATGTGTGTTTGCGTGGGGCTCCGTCTGGGTCGCCACGTTTCTTCTGGCGATGGCTTTCGGCCGAGTGGATACCATGGCCAGGTCCTCTTCTGGGAGGGCGATGACCACGAGTTGAGCTCGCCTCTGGAGCCTGGAGGGGGGCTGCGCCCTGCCCGCTCGCCTTCCCCGCACGCCCTGCCTGTGCCAACTGCCGCGCCACGCCCCGGGTCGCCGCGTCCGGGTCGCTCGCGCTCCCTGGGGGCTGCTCTTGTACCTGAGGGAGTTTGGCCGCCGTCCCTCCTGTCCCCGCCCGCGCTGAGTCAGAGCTGCCGCTCGTCAGGAGCTCGCTCCGCCGGCTCGGGGGAGGGGGGCGGGGGCACCCTCTCGCTCCCTGCGCGTTTGCCTTCGCGGTTTTTTTTGCCGCGGTTTTGCCGCTTCAGGAAGGGTCCCCCGGCGCGATCCTCCGCTCCGGAGCCCTTCGCCTCGGTGGCTAGAGTATCAGTCAGTTTTAGAAACCGTCAATGGAAACTTGCCTCGAGATCTTGTTAATAATTGTTCAAGACTAATTTAGAGGTGCAAACAGCAATACAAAGGCCATTGACAGCAAGCAATTATTTGCACAGTAAAATGAGTGTGCACGCTTCTTGCTTAGTCTAAAAATAATTGGTTCATTAACGTTAAATGTATTGTTAACCTGACCATATTGTTAAGGTCAAATGTAAAAACAAATAAGTTTTTTGGGTTTATATTAGTCGATGAATAGGTATGTGCATGTTCACATTTAGCACTCTTGAATATACAATGTGATTACACATTCTGCAGAAACCAGAAGATTTTAGAGCGTGAACAGTGACAACAAAGCCTAGGGACAGGAGAACTGAAAGAATTTTGTTTTCTTTGTATTGGTGAATCTTAGAATTCATTAAAAGTCAAATACCAATATAAAGCCTAATAAATCCTGTGAGAAATCTTTTGTCACTGTGTGATTTGGATGATTTGATCCTTTGTGAACTAGAGGTAAAACTATTGAGTTAAAATGTTAGAGAAAACAATGTTTATGTTAATAGATATTTAAACAGTATTTTTCTAGCCCTCCTCCATAACTCTCAAATACCACCAAATATTTGCTCTTGTTGAGGAGACACCAAGATGATAGTTGGAAAGAGCTTGCTCTAGAGATTCATTTGAGTTACTCTGCCGTGGAATAGACCAGACGGGAGAAATAAAGGAAATCCTTGTCTTCACAGGAGGAACTTAGATCAAGTGATTATTTTGGCTAGCCTGTTCCCCAGCACTTGAGGGAGTAGGAGTTCAATTACCTTTAGAAAGAAATTATTGCCCTTCCTTGAGTAAGTAACACTGTGACATGTTTTGCACATAACCTTCATATGAATGAAACAGAGATGACTTTGCTAAAGGCAGGCTGAATTAGGACTTGCAGACCCAGGAGATTTCTCCTCTCCATCTGTTCGCTGCTGTTCTCATTTCTAGGTCCAGCCAGAAGCAAGGTGGTACATGTGTCCCAAAGATACAAGCACAATTGGCACATGGCTGGCCGCACACGCCAACACAGACAGCGTGGACTTTTCCAGCATCCACGTAAACACCAGAAGTGCTCACATACACCTGAACACAGACAACCCAGGCTTCTTCCTCCTCTGTGTCTCATCAGGTTTGAAGCTAACCAGTGAAACATGCACCTACCCTCGCGCTCTTGATTCACAAAACCCCCTCAAATACCATCATGAGCTTTAAATCTGACATCCATGCCTGGACCCTGGGACCCTTACCCAGCCATCGGCTCAGACCTCGGGTGCTGGCCAGATGCAAGTGACCTCCTACTCATTGGCTAGTCCAGCTTGACGCTCACTAAGCCACATCACATAGAGAACAGATGGCAAGATCATACAGAAAATAATAAAGAACAGGATTTAAAAGTAAAATAAGTGATCAGATGCAGGGTTTGGCCAGAGGAGCGTTGATCACTTTTCCTCCTTTCCATCTTTCTGTGCCTGTAGGTATCACACTTTGATCCCTCCTTTTTCCCAACCTTAGCTCCTTTCCTAAACATCCCAGAATAACTTAGAATCATAGAATCATAGAATCATTTAGGTTGGAAAAGACCTTTAAGATCATCGAGTCCAACTGTTAATCTAACACTGCCAACTCCACCACTACACCATGTCCCTTAGCAGCACATCTACACATCTTTTAAATAGTTCCAGGGATGGTGACTCAACCACTGCCCTGGGCAGCCTGTTCCAGTCCTTGATAAGCCTTTCAGTGAAGAAATGTTTCTTAATATCGAATCTAAACCTCCCCTGGAGCAACTTGAGGCTGTTTCCTCTTGTCCTATCATTTGTTACCTGGGAAAAGAGACTGACACCCACCTCGCTACAACCTCCTTTCAGGTAGTTGTGGAGAGTGGTAAGGTCTCCCCTCAGCCTCCTTTTCTCCAGGCTAAATAGTCCCAGTTCCCTCAGCCGCTCCTCATAGGACTTGTGCTCCAGACCCTTCACCAGCTTCGTTGCCCTTCTCTGGACACGCTCCAGCACCTCAATGTCCTTCTTGTAGTGAGGAGTCCAAAACTGAACACAGTATTCGAGGTGTGGCCTCCCCAGTGCTGAGTACAGGGGCACCATCACCTCCCTACTCCTGCTGGCCACACTATTTCTGATACAGGCCAGGATGCCGTTGGCCTTCTTGGCCACCTGAGCACACTGCCGGCTCATGTTCAGCCAGCTGTCAATCAGCACCCCCAGGTCCTTTTCCACTGGGCAGCTTTCCAGCCACTCTTCCCCAAGCCTGTAGCATTGCATGGGGTTGTGTGACCCAAGTGCAGGACCTCGCACATAGCCTTGTTGAATCCAAACTTGCTCATTTTCCCACAATTCCCTTAAAACATTCCATAAGTTTTACACAATCCCATAAGCCCCATAAAATACCCCTTTGTAGGTTTGTTCTTTCCCATGAGACCCATGATAATCCTGTTACCCTTCCTCATATCAGTTACAAAGTTCTAGTTGAGCATCTCAGTAGCCTGTCAATCAGTGGCCTGAAAGTCCTAGTACTCATTATTTTCTCCATTATATCCTGTTCATTAGGGTTTATGTATCTGGGTGGTTAATTCATTACTTTTGGTTTTGCATTTGGGTGTTTTTGTTTTGTTTTTTTTTTTAATGTTGAATAGCTGTTATTAGTCACATATCCTCACAAACCAGATGTCCTTACATTCCAGGTGTCCACACATCCTTATGTGCCAATATACTTACAGACATCAAGCTTGAGTTTGTTCCTGAGTTTCTAAAAACTATTTCTGCAATCATTAGTAGAAGAACTAGAAGAACTTGAAGAGACATTAGGGAATGCATGAAAATACCACCACAATTGGAAATAATTCTCCAGTTACATCAGCATAGGCTAACATCACTTGATCTACATTTGAAGAGGACAGGGCTGCACAAATTGAGTAGCTGGCATGGTCGTCCAAGATATTTACAACAACAGAGAAAGTGTATATATACACTTCACATGTCTTCCAGGGAGACACAAATGCAATTGAGTCAAAACAGAGTAAGGAAACCCTTGTCATGGATGAAGGCTAAAAATCTAAAAAACCCTGGCAAACTATGGTGGGCCTGAGGAAACAGGAAGAAGGATAACCACCTTTTTAATGACCTCTTAAGGAGGTCATCTAGGGATTCATCCAGACATCCAGAGGTTCAATTTGAGGAGGGCTTGGTGAAGCATATCTTCTGGAGTGATGCCAGGAGAGAAGGTGGCTGTGAACTATGCTTCACTATGAGGGTGGTGAGGCACTGGAACAGGTTTCCCAGAGAAGTTGTGGATGCCCCATTCTGGAAGTGTTCAAGGCCAAGTTGGATGGGACTTCGACCAAACTGGTCTAGTGGAAGGTGTTCCTGTCCATGGCAAAGGGGTTGGAGCTAGATGGTCTTTAAGGTCCCTTCCAACCCAAACCATTCTATGATTTCATGATTCTATGATCACCTTCTGGTACTTTGATAGAAAACTGAGTGGGAAGCAATTCTACCTGAAGTTTTCAGTTTTAGACAACCTGCAGGTAGATTAGTTGAAAGCTGAAAGCCGCGACCAGCCAGTTCTTCTCGTAACAACTAGTTTGAAAATTGCTGCACAAGCTTTTTCATTTAATTTAAGACTTCAGGACTGGCCCTCCTTTGTAGAGACTTCATGATAGGACAAGGTGTCATTGGCTTCTCTGAAATAATCTTTATATCAAATTACAAGTGTACTGGTCACAGTCACTCTGAAATTCTGGTCAGTGTCACAAATGTGTGAAGTTAGATGATGATTGGTGAATTAGTCTCCTCCAAACAGTAACTGTCAAAATAACTGATCAGATGTAACATAATGCAAATAAATAATTAATTTATTCATTTCATTAAAAATAATTAAATAGAGTGTCTCATTTTTATATGAGATTTTTTTTTTTTGCTAACTATTGTGCATGCAGCTTTCCTCTTCACCTTTGTTTTAATGAGTAAATTACTTAGAATGAATGTCATACCTCGGGATGGCCAAGAGACAAAAATTGTGCTTTGTAAAAAAATTCAGATTTCAAAACTTGATCTCTCCCCTTTTTCAAGTGTGAACTCTAGATCTTTTAATTACTGTTGTATTTTAGTTTAAAAAAAAAAAAGAGAAAAAAAAAGAGCACCACCCAAGAACACTCCATTACATGGTCATAAATAACACATTTAGACAGCAGAACCATAAATAGAAGTCCCAGATCAGAAGAGGACAAACAGAATGGAAGAGATTAATTTATATCTTACATTGCTCACTCTGATGCCCTAAATAGTAGATAATTCTGTGTGAGCCTTTCCTTCTCCTTCTCTTATGGCTTTATAAAACAAAGGTCTGTGCACTTTTGTTTGTTTTATTACCTCCATTCATGAAAGTTTTTAAAGGAAAGATATGTTTATAACATCACTGTCCTGGTTTCGGCTGGGATAGGGTTAAATTTCTTCCTAGTGCTGTGTTTTGGATTTAGTATGAGGAGAATGTTGATAACACACTGATGTTTTCAGTTGTTGCTAAGTGCCCTCCTAGTCCAAGGACAGCTCCCATGCCTACTGACTGAGCTAGGTACACAAGATGGGAGGGAACATAATCAGGACAGCCAGCCCAGCTGGCCAATGGGGTATTCCATACCATGTGACGTCATGCTCAGTATATGAAGGGTAGGTGTGATCCAGGAAGTACCGATCGCTACTTGGTTATTGGTCAGCGCAGGTGGTGAGCAATTGCATTGTGCATCACTCATTTTGTATATTCTATCATTATTATTATTATTTTCCCTTTTCTTCCCTGTTCTATTAAACTGTCTTTATCTCAACCCACGAGTTTTTCTCACTCTTACCCTTCCGATTCTCTCCCCGTCCCGCTGGGGGTGGGGGGAGTGAGTGAGCGGCTGCGTGGTATTTGGCTGCCTGCCAGGTTAAACCACGACAATCACCTTTGTCTTGAAGCTGTTTATAAGGAGGCCAGAAATTGTTATGAAGGAATACATGGCAGAAATAAGTGAGAGTGATCTTTCTTGATCTTTCACAGGCTTGCACAAGAAAAATCCATGTACAAAATGCACTGCAAGAAATTTTGGGATCAGCATAGAAATCTTTTGTCAAGTATTTAATTGTTGCGCTTTTTTTATGTTCGATGATAACTCGTCTAAAATATTGATAAAATACTATACTTTGTCCCAGCATAAGAGAGTAGGACTTCTATGTAATATCTGATGCTGGTACTCTTTTCCCTATTAGTTAGATCCACTAACTGTGGATCTGTACGCCAACGATACCTGGATAAGTTTTCTGCCAGACTCTGCTTTTTCCTTTGTGCTTATTACAGTCAATATATTTTTAATTATTTTCTGTATCTTTTCTGAGACACCGAATCACTGTATCTTATTCCAAATGTGCCTTTCCTAAAATATTTGTGTCTTCCCTTTTTTATACCTCTTTTGGGGAGGGGCATTGGTAGAGCATATAAAGGTGAAGAAATGTTCTGTGAAGGTAAAAAAGAATTAATCACAACACCATGACCACTCAAAAGCTTGAATAAACTTGAAGGAGAGAAGTGAGATGTGCAGCATCTGTGGATCTTTATACACCTATGCTGTGTATAAACTGCCTGACAGACTATCAGGCGCTATGTACTGAATGTAAAAACAAGAATATGAAGCAGATGAGACACAAACATTTAAAACTCATGTTTCTAGCTTTCCAATCTCTTCTGATTATAATCTCTTTGGAAAGGGTAAGATTTATTCCACATTAGTTTTTTTAAAAAAACAGGAAAACTGTAGGGTTAGGTTCATGAGTAAATAACCCCCAGTTATAGATGATGAAATTGTAAAATTAACTTTCATTATTGAGTTCCAGAATTGAATCTTATGAACCTTCAAAGCCACATGGTGCAGAAAAGACGGTAAATTTACATTAATTAATTGTTTTATGAAAACCTGATAAAGAAGCACTCTCTTGAACCACTTAAATTAATGAACCTAAATATAACACGTGCATGTATCTGTGTATATAGTTCTGTGTTAGCGGGTATGAATGGCTTCCATCAATCACAAACCTGGTTACAGTTGATATGTGAATTACCTTCACTGAGTCTAAAGGAAAGAACAGTATAATGTTTCTTTTGTCTAGGAATAGCTAAAACAATAGAAGCCAAGGATAAAAAACAAATTAAAGATAACATCATTGCAACATGTAACAACTGAGCATCTTGTCTAAACCAGTTGCTCAGCTTTTTCTAGAAATAAGAATATAAAGTACATAGCTCATCCCACCTATCTCAGGTAAGATAGACAAGAAGAGCTTCATTCATGGCCGCACCTCAAATACTGTGTTCAGTTTTGGGCCCCTCACTACAAGAAGGACATGGAGGTGCTGGAGCGTGTCCAGAGGAGGGCAACGAAGCTGGTGAAGGGCCTGGAGCACAAGCCTGGAGAAATAAGCAGCTCAGAGGTAGATGTTCACTTAGCAAACAGCTATATCTGGTCATATGACCTTGATTTCAGCTGATAATTCTTGAGCTTCAATTATTTATCAAAATAGACAAACATGAATTAACTGCCATATTAGCAAACTGCCCTTCACAGCTGGGAGTAAACAGAGTGTGCTGTAATGCACGTTACTCTTCAGATGTTGGAAAAATACATGCACCAGAGCTAAGAGGCAACATCAGCACAAAGTACCCAGTGGTTTATCAATAAACAGGGGTATACTTTGTTACATGAAAGATCATTTGCTGGGATTTCAGAGAGAGTTTGTTAATGCTGTATGAATAATAACCTGGTGTCAGGGTTTAATCTGGCAGGCAGCCAAATACCACGCAGCTGCTCACTCGCTCCCCCTCGCCCCCTCAGTGGGACAGGGAGAGAATCAGAAGGGTAAGAGTGAGAAAAACTCGTGGGTTGAGATAAAGACAGTTTAATAGAACAGGGAAGAAAAGGGAAAATAATAATAATAATGATAGAATATACAAAATGAGTGATGCACAATGCAATTGCTCACCACCTGCGCTGACCAATAACCAAGTAGCGATCGGTACTTCCTGGATCACACCTACCCTTCATATACTGAGCATGACGTCACATGGTATGGAATACCCCATTGGCCAGCTGGGCTGGCTGTCCTGATTATGTTCCCTCCCATCTTGTGTACCTAGCTCAGTCAGTAGGCACGGGAGCTGTCCTTGGACTAGGAGGGCACTTAGCAACAACTGAAAACATCAGTGTGTTATCAACATTCTCCTCGTACTAAATCCAAAACACAGCACTAGGAAGAAATTTAACCCTATCCCAGCTGAAACCAGGACACCTGGACATTCATAACCAAATATCAGAGACACAGCTATTCCTAAATCAGTGTTTTGAAGTAACCAAATGGGGAACAATACCGCAATAACTTTGTTCCAGGTATTCTTTCCATCTAATTGATCATTTTCCAGAAAATGCAATGAAATACTGCTCTATTAGTCACACTGTCCAGGAGTCAGTCCCATAATGTGTCATTAGACATCTTTATGTGTTATTCTTCTCTCTTGCATTCAATGAAAGGAATTTTGGTTGGACAGTGAAATGAATCATGAATTAATGCAGATTTACAGTGGGAGTTATTGGCCTTATTCTTCCTTTTACCAGATATGTTGGTATGCTTCTACAAAATCTTATACAATCACCTCCTGGTAAAATATTAGTTCCTAACTTTCTTTTTCTGTACAAATTTACGAATTAGATTCTGATTGAAGTGATAGAGCTCCTGTAAGACTGTCAACATTTACTCTTTATTCTAGGTAAATTAATATTTTCTTGGAGTTTCCTGTATGTTTGCAGATGTCTTCTTTTTCAGAGGGTAATTATTCTATGTAAAAATGCATGAGATGTATCAATAGTTGTGACCTCTCTGTCATTGGCCCTTGCTGATATATTTCTTGAAGGAACTCTGTCAATGGGTTGGGACTGAGGGAAGCTAAACTTTGTGGAAGGAAATCTATCACACAGTGAACTGTGCTTAGAGCTTGCTTATTACAAGACATGAAAAATAAATGGTTTTAGTGTGAAGAATATTTTTTCACCCAGAGAATGACTTGAGGCATAATGGACTGCATTCAGGAATCTTCAGTTATTTTAGTCAATGTTTTATGCATTTGCTTTCATTTTCTGCCAAAATATAGTGCTAATTTTTCAGGGATTTACTTTTATTTTTAGTCAGAAAATAACATTTAGAAATGCAGTGTATTTCACACCTTCTAGCTTAAGTCCTAGAACTTGTATTGCATCTTTGTCCACAACAGAAAGTAAGTTTTAAACTACCAAGAAACCCACCTGACGTATCGGCAAAACATCCCGTCGTAGTTCAGTGTAATATGCATAGGACTCAGACTCAGAGGATTCAGTGATTGAAACAGTAACAGAAAGGGATTATTACTTACAAAGAGTAAAAGTAATGGATAAGTACTGGAATTGAACTTCTTTGTCTCTGCATAGTCCAAAATGTATTGCAGAGGAGAATAAAAGCGACACAATAGTCTTATTAGCACCCAAAAAATCCCACAAAATAAATTAAATAGTATCCATGGGAAAACACAGTAGAGTGGTATATTGCTTCTATCTAATCAGACCACTAAGTGAGTTCATGGTGGCACTGAAGACACAAAACGAAGATTAAAATATGAGATAGTTTTTCCATAGAGCAATTAAGAACATCAAGAATTACTGGGTACTGGGAAACTGAAACACCAACAATTTCAGATCAGAATCTTTACTGGGGGAAAAGGAACAAAAATAAAAAGTAGTAAAACATTCTACAGTTATTCAGAACAGTAATTTTAGTCATTCCGTTTCAAACACCTTTTGCCATTTATTAGAAATTCATTAATAATTCAATACAATTTTTACCGGGGCCTGTAATGATAGGACAAGAGGTAATGGTTTTAAACTGAAAGAGCGTAGATTTAGATTAGATGTAAGGAAGAAATTCTTTACTATGAGGGTGCCCAGAGAAGTTGTGGGTGGCCCATCCCTGGAAGTGTTAAAGGTCCCTTGCAACCCAAACCATTCTATGATTCTATGATTCTACATTCCTCACTGCAATAAAAGTTTATATGAATCCTTCAGTATCACTAAAATACATTTCATTAGTGTACACGTATGTGCATGCCTATGTGTGTATAGATTCACAGAATCCCTCAAAACATGTGAATTTAGATCTGGAATTTAACATTTCTAGTTAAACTGCACCTGATGTCTGTAGGAGTCTCATCATTTGTCCTGGTTTTGGCTGGGATAGTGTTAATTTTCTTCATAGTAGCTAGTATGGGGCTATGTTTTGGATTTGTGCTCAAAACAGTGTTGATAACACAGGGATGTTTTAGTTATTGCTGAGCAGTGCTTACACAGAGTCAAGGCCTTTTCTGCTTCTCACACCACCCCACCAGCGAGTAGGGAGTTGGGGAGGGGACACAGCTTGGACAGCTGACCGCGACTCACCAAAGGGATATCCCATACCATATGACGTCACGCTCAGTATACAAAGCTGGGGGAAGAAGGAGGAAGGGAGAGACGTTCAGAATAATGGTGTTTGTCTTCCCAAGTAACCGTTACGTGTGATGGAGCCCTGCTTTCCTGGAGATGGCTGAACACCTGCCTGCCAATGAGAAGTAGTGAATGAATTCCTTGTTTTGCTTTGCTTGTGTGTGCTGTTTTTCCTTTACCTGTTAAACTGTCTTTACCTCAACCCCCAAGTTTTCTCACTTTTACTCTTCTGATTGTCTCCCCCATCCCACCGTGGGAGAGTGAGCAAGCGGCTGTGTGGTGCTTAGTTGCCAGCTGGGGTTAAACCACGACATCATTTAACACCACTCCTCAAGTGAGAGCTTACTTCTTTCAATTCTACAGATGCTACCGAATGACAATTTTCTTTTTAAATTGACCTGAGTGGCTACTGGGGATAAGTATATATGATATTTTTTTTAATTTAAAAATACCATGTCTTTCTGATTGAATAGTATAGTAAAAATATTAACAAAATTTGACATTAAAATGCATAAATATTTGTTGGAACCATATTTTAATCTGTATCTGATACCTGATCCAAAGTGCAGAGTACAAAAATTAATTACAGAAATAGTCAACTAGTGAATAAAAATTGTACTGTGTGATACTAATGAACGTAATTTCCAAGTTAAAATATAAAATGTTTAATAAATTTTCAATAAGCTGTTCTTGTTAGAAAATGTATTTATGAAGGTCATCGATAGGTAAGATCAACTTGGATAAATTGTTGATAATGAATTGGTTGATCACCTTCAATATTTAAGAATGCACAGGAGCAGCTTGGGGCTAATGGAGTCCATCCCCCCCAGAACTTAATAAAACTCAATAAAATCTTTCTGATTCGTATTTACCTCTTGTGTTGATGGCTGATGGCGTGCATCAACCCTGACACCACATCATGTAGAATCAGTGGGTTTGCTTCTCAATAGAATGTATACCGTGCCCGCACAGTAGCCCTTAGAGGGGATTTCCCTGGCTGCCAGCCAGAAATGGGCATTATGGGTTCATGATGAACAAGCCCAGAGGAGCTGGAGCCTTGAGCGGTGTCAGTGTGAAATGTGTGTGTATGTGTGCATGTGCATGTGTCTCAGAATACAAATTTTAGAATACAAGATTGCTATCCACTCACTATAACCATCCTGCTGAGCAAATACATTTTTGATTATATGTCACTGAGTGGGGTAGTTTTGTTCTTGCAGCCACCCCACTGAAACTTCCTTGTGGCAAGCAATGCACAAGACTAATGGCCCTTTTTTCTGTCTTCCAACCTCTAGCAGCTAAATATTCTTGTCTTGTTAGTATTATATTAATAATGAATAACCAATACATTTCTTGCTTTGTATAATATTGTTCTCCTAGACCTCCTCTGTGTTATATGCATACATATCTACATATACGTACACACACAGACAGAAAAATCTACTGCAAAATTTTCTGTTGAAATCTCCATGAGCTAAAAAACATTAGAATTGCCACAGGTAATAGGATTCAATATATCACTGGCTATGTTAATTTCTTTATGCTTAATAACATGAAATTGAAGACATATCTCACCCCTTTCTCTCACCTCCTTAGTGTCTTTGCTTGGTGCCTCTGGTGATACTTTTAAAACTTTTGCTTTTATTATTGTTCTACACATTAGGTAAGATACATCATGTAATGCAGAAAATTTACAATGGAAGAAAAGCAACCAAAAACTTAAACAAAACAAAAACAGCCTAATTGTTCTTATAATTATAGTTGCGTGAAACTCATGTACAAAGAAAGAAGAAATTGTAAATTGTCTCTACTAAAAGTTTTACAAAAAGTTACAGAAACGAGACAGCACTCACTTGAGTTTTGTTGTGTCACAATAGCCTAATACCGTAAGTACCAAATAGCATGCTATGTTAATGTTCCAGCAAATTTCTGGGTTTCATTGGGGTGGTTTTTTAAGGATGTTATTAATCTGAGTATACATGTCTTTATCCGAGCTCCAGTAGATGCAATTGCATTTTTATGAAGGTTGAGCAAGTATTTGTGCAAAAGAATGGGCTTTTAAAATCTTTTTTTGCTAGCATGTACAATAATTTCATTTTGCTTAAAATTCTGCATGGAAATTTTGAACACTATTTGGCCTTTACTGTAGTTTTGGATGTTCACTACCACCTCCTTAGTAACCATTACAGGTCAGTTTTGTAGTTTCAGTGTGCCCGATATACTGAAGAGGGTGGCTGTCACCTTAAAATGCATGGCTACTGTAAGAACATAAAAAGAGGAGTATGTCACTGAATCAAAGATCCGTCTGTGTATGATGGATGTCAGTATCCTGTTTCTGGCATTGGCCAAGAATAGATTTATAGGTATAATACCATTACAGGGGAAACAACCACATGACTGAAGTGATGCAAATAAACAGCTTGCTTTTGTTTTGTAGTTTTTCTAATTCCTTGACACACAAAAAACCTCACTCAAAAACCAAAAAACAGAAAAAAGAAAAAAGAAAAACAAAAAAAAAGGAAGGTACATTTAGAGATTCAGGTCAGAAAAAAAAGGTCTTTTTTTTTTCTTTCTGTGTATGCATTTACACACTCATATAACCATCACACATATGTGGAAGTTGTACTATTTTCTAAAAGTTTTGTTTGAAAATTGCCTCTCGCTAAGCCTCGGGTTTTTATGGGTTTTTTAACAAGCTGTATCTTTAATGCAAAAATACCCAATTTGAAAGACTAGGAAATATTTTCATTTTTATTTTTCCCATATTTTCTCTCTTTTTCAGAAAGGAATACCAAAATGTTATGTTTTCAGATAGGTAAAGAATAGCCTGACATCCTACGACAATATTAACTCGACATCAAAATGAAATCTTCTTGAAACTCTCTTCTTCCTTTATGTTTTACAACATCTAGAATTCACATGTGCAGTTTGACATTGAAATGCCACAGCACTGCCTTGTTTAGCAAAGTTAGCAACAGAGAAAATATTATGCCAGTTCTTTTAAAGTCAGAAGTGCTTCTCTCTCCACTTACACATGCAGTTCAAGTTGCAGTCACATAATTGGGTCTCAGATACCTGAGAAATTGCCTCTCTCTCTCTCTCTTTCTCGAATCCCCATGCCCAAGTTAAGAACTACTATTAAAGGTCTCACTTTCATTCTCCAATTGCTTTTCTTTCAGAAAGCTTCACTGTGGTACCCTAGCAATTTGCTTCCTTTTATCTGTTGATTTTCAAGTGTGTTAAGTTAAAGTTAGAGAGTAGAGAACTAACCTCTTTCTCAGGTTTTTCTTATGGATGAGTTTGGGGTATCTTATGGTATTTAAAAAATGCAATTCAGTATATTATATTTAGCTCAATGTTGTATAAGCACCAATTATATAATCTTATACAATTAGTATTATTTTTCACTGTGTGTGCATATGAGAGGATTCTCTCACTTGATATGTTTATTGCTCACAGCACTGAAAAAACACGGAGAGAAGCTGAAGAGATTTGGGGTCATAGTCTTGTTGGATTCTTCTCTGGATTTCACCTCAGCTGCAGCTCTGCTCTTTTCAGCAAAGTAAACGTGACTGACAACTGAGTTACAAAACAGATATATAGAAAGACAGATTAACTTCATGCTTCATAAGGATTAAGCCTACATGTAGTTTTGAAGGAAATCTTGCTCATCCATAAATGTTGACATCAATAGCTATATTCATCGCATGCGTCTACATGTGTGTATTTGTATGTGCTCTGTGGTGAAAAGACTTTATTCTTTTTCAACATCAGTTCACATTTCATATACGACATAATAGTCTTTTTTTCAGAAGTAAGCAAGCTTTTATATCACTCAACCTAAATAAGTAGATTTTAGGGAAGCTGGACATTGAGCATTCTGAAAATCAGGTGATGGGCAAAAATAAAAAAGCATCTAAAAGTAACAGTGGGTTTCATCTCTAAAAACAGCCATCTGAAAGTTAGGCATAGCTTCTGAACTACCTCTATAGTCAATGGAGAAAAATGAATGCCCCCACATCTCAGTTGTTGCTTTAGCTACCCACCACATCTCAGTTATCTCAATGATGTCATAGCTTTGTGAACACATGCACACCTCCACTTCCTAATACTTGTTTCCCAGGCTGCATATGCCTGAGGTGAATTTGCTTTTGCCCTGTCTTATTGTCGTGGTTTAACCCCAGCCGGCCACTGAGCACCATGCAGCTGCTCGCTCACCCCCCCACCGGGTGGGTGGGGGAGAGAATCAGAAGGGTAAAAGTGAGAAAAACTCGTGGGTTGAAACGAAGACAGTTTAATGGGGAAAGCAAAAGCCGTGTGCGCAAGCAAAGCAAAACAAGGAATTCATTCACTACTTCCATCGGCAGGCAGGTGTTCAGCCATTGCCAGGAAAGCAGGGCTCCATCACGCCTAACGGTTACTTGGGAAGACAAACGCCATCACTCTGAATGCCCCCCCTCCTTCTTCTTCACCCAGCCTTATATGCTGAGCATGACGTCATATGGTATGGAATAGCCCATTGGCCAGCTGGGCCAGCCGTCCTGGCCATGCTCCCTCCCAGCCCCCTGCACATCTGGCAGGGCATGGGAAGATGAAAAGTCCTTGACTAGCGTAAACAATACCTAGCAACAACCAAAACATCAGTGTGTCATCAACATTATTCTCACACTACATCCAAAACACAGCACTATACCAGTTAATAGGAAGAAAATCAACTCCATCCCAGCCAAAACCAGGACACTTATCATTTCTGAGGTCTTTCTTGTTCCCATCATCCTGCACCTTTGCTTTCCAGCACTGGTGACCCTACTGCACTTTACTGTGAGTTGTGTTGTTCCTAATTTAAAACTCTCCTCATCAGTTTGACCAGCCTTTTGCAAAGATTATCTTGGCTCGACTTTGTCAGGAGCATCCCCTTTCCCCCTACCAATCCTCCATTCTCAAAGTGGGTCCCATGGTTGTAAAAGCCAAATTCTTGTAAACATCATCAGCTGCACAACCAGATTGTTGACCTGCAGGTGCTAAAATTAATATAATGTATGACTTTGGTGTGACAGGACTCAAAATCAACCAGAGTTTTGAGGTAGATCTGTTTAGATTTTCTCCAGTCCAAAGACAGAATCATATTTAAAGCTAGTTTTGATTTTGTTTTTAGTAGACTAAAGCCTAGAATATGTAACCCTCTGAAAACTGAATACAGTTTTCTTGCAGTAGTAAGATAAACACTGCCAGAGAGATCTCCTGGTCCCTGAAACTTCATTGGCTGTGCTATTAAATTGTTAGAGAGGTCTCTAGCATGCTTTTGGTCTAGGAGAATAAGCAGATGCCCTGCCAGGACCCTAGCAAGGTTTGGATTTAGCACAAGTCAGGCACCTTTCTCAATAAGCAGCATGCATTCAGCCACCCTGTTTTGGAAGATGGGAGAGTATAATCATATGGTCATGGGCCATTCCGCGCTGAATAACAGTTTAGGGCGCATTTTGTTTGCCAGTTTAAATGTAGTAAACATGATTAGGAAAAGCAGAATAAAAGGAAAAAAAAAATAGCGTTAGAAAATACTTTTCTTCTGCCAGCTGTGCCCTTGCAGACAGGTTCGGGCTCTCAGTCCAGCCACTGAAACTCAGGTTTTTGAATTATGAGAAACTATATTCACTTCTTTCTAGTTCCTCTAGTTCTCTCCATCCTCTAGCTTGACCACTTCTCCAAAACAGCTTCTCAGCCCATGCACAAAATGTAAACTTCTAAATCTTTCTATGAGACTTTCAAATCTTTTCTGTTTGGGCATGCTCAATTAATCTCACCCATATATTTCCAACCCCCTTTTTTGTTTTGTTTTGTTTTGTTTTGCTGTTTGGTATTTTTTTTAATTTCTGGAAGGTTCCATGTGTCCCAGTGACTTCTTAAAGGATTATAACCCAAGAACGTACACACACATGATATCTTTCCTTAAATAGGCCATTATGCCCAAGCTAATTAGCTGAATTCTCAGCAGGGCTAATTAGCTTGGGCGGAGCTCCATGGTGAGAGATATGTTGTCTTTGGTTCCAGAGCAACGGTGTTTGGGCCAACAAGTGCTCTGCACAGTCCTGTACTCAGCAGGGTAAAATCCTCCATCAGAAATCTGCGTTGCAGCAACCATCTTGCAAAACTTGGCTGGTTTGTATCTTCTAACCTGGTTAAAATATGTGACTGCTGCTGCTGCTTTTTCCTCTAGACGTCGTATTTCCCAGTCTAATTCCATTAGTCATTTTAGGAACCAGTTTGTGTGAAAGCTGATGCACAAAATGTGCTGGCAGGGCATTGCAGCAGGTGCATAGTCACTGTGCTCTATCATGTATAACCTTACAGAGACTAGAGACACTAAAGACTTCATTAAAATTATTATCTGTAATCCTAGACAATAAAATGGGGTAGTAGGCCAAAATTTTTCTCTCTGTTGAAGAAGAATCCTGCTAGAAACTAATCTAAATTATTGATGGGTCATTTGTGCCTCATTCCCATAACCGTGGGTCTGGATTTTCATGATAGATGGATAAGTTGACATTCTTGGTAGGAACTATGCTCCCTGCAAATACGTTAGTATACATACATGGTATTTTGCCTCTCGAAGTCATGTACGTCTGTTTGGATGGCATTTTGCCTACTCACAAGTCAGCACAGAAGTCAAGCAATGGTAGGTTTATGTGGACAGTTGGCATTACCCTGCAAATGTCCCTTTTTTTCAGGAATTCTTCGTTCTGTGCCAGTATTACATATTGGCACCACATGCCTCTTCACACCTAATTACATCAGTTGACACTTAAATGACAGAACAGAAATGGTTGATGTGAGGAGGGAAAGAAAGGTTGAAATTTATGGTTGCTTTTACAAATACAAGTAATATGTTTTCAGACTTGTTGGAATGTCAATATACAGGAGGAGTCATGACCCTTTCACTCGCTCCTGTTCAAGTAATTTTCCTGAAAAGTAATGATCATCAGTGTCCCCTGTTTCAGCACAGATGAATGTCTGATAAGGCTAAGTCCTTCTACTAAGAAATTTGTGTTATGCGTGTTCTGAACTTTTAAGGGGGGAAATTAAAAGAGAGAATTATTCTGTTTCTTGTAAAACCAGGATAAGAAATAGTTTTTCTGTTGTAAAATTGACTGGAAATAAAAAGTGGAGGTAATATACCTAAATGTAGCACACAGATAACTGGTTTGGGACTTCTGGATTTATGCTTGTTCTTTTTTAGAGTTCTTTTCCATTTCATCCGTGTACAGTCCAACAGATAACAAGAGAGGGCTTAAAAGCAATTCTGTACAGTTACCTCTACACTTACTGGTAAGTAGCAGTTCGGCATCATTAACATGTCCCTTTCTTCCTCTTTTTCTTACTCGTCTTGGCTTTCTTTTCTCTTCTCTTTCCAATATTGGCAGGGTACATCTATTATTTGTGTTGTCCTGGCTGAAAGACCATGATCCAGTTAAACTGGCTAATTTTGCAGAAAACTAACAAAGCAAAACAAAACAAAAAAGAATTAAAGTGGATAGCTTTATTTTGGATTGGTGAATGGTGGATCCAACAAGCACCCAGATTGCAACAAGGAAGGGCAAAGGAGCAACGTCCTCTACACATTTAAGCATCAATGAGCTATTAGATTAGCTCAGCAGCTCGTAACACAACTTTAGGTGCTTCCCTGTAGACCGATGATACTTTTGGCTTTTCATTTTGGCAGGTAGCTGACTTTGGGGAACTGATTAAACCTGGCTGTGACTGTTACTCAAATTAGCAAGATGAGCACTTTTTACTTGAGGACATCTGCTAAACAGCTTCACAGCCTACTCACAATCAGGTAATTTTCTTCCCTCAAATCTATAAAGACAAGTAAGCTCTTCCATATTCACTAGAAGAAGACTAGAGAATGTCAGGTATTGCAACAGAAAACTTCTAGGACATAATTTGCTTGCAAGAGAGACAGTAAAGACTTAAATAGCTTGTATGTGTCTGCTTAAATACAGTTAAACCAGCTTGGATGCTGTCCTGGTTTCGGCTGGGATAGGGTTAAATTTCTTCCTAGTGCTGTGTTTTGGATTTAGTATGAGAAGAATGTTGATAACACACTGATGTTTTCAGTTGTTGCTAAGTGCCCTCCTAGTCCAAGGACAGCTCCCATGCTCTACCAGGTGCACAAGCTGGGAGGGAGCATAGCCAGGACAGCTAGCCCAGCTGGCCAATGAGGTATTCCATACCATGTGATGTCATGCTCAGTATATGAAGGGTAGGCGTGATCCAGGAAATAGCGATTGCTACTTGGTTATCGGTCAGCGCGGGTGGTAAGCAATTGCATTGTGTATCACTCATTTTGTATATTCTATCATTATCATTATTATTTTCCCTTTTTTTCCCTGTTCTATTAAACTGTCTTTATCTCAACCCACGAGTTTTTCTCACTCTTACCCTTCCGATTCTCTCCCTGCCCCACTGGGGGAGGGGGAGTGAGCAAGTGGCTGCGTGGTATTTGGCTGCCTGCCAGGTTAAACCATGACAGATGCTCATACGCACATCACTTCAGCTAATTCTGCAATGAAGACATAGCCATACTTAATTTATTTGAAATAATAACAATAACAATATAAATACAAATATAAATACAAATACTTATCTTCATGATCCAGTTGCTCTAACTTGTTCTCTTTCAACTTTGCTAAATTATTTAACCCTTCCACTTCTCCCAAAGTCATCAAAGGAAAGTAAACAGGAGAGAGGAACACATGTCTTACCTTTCTCCTTTTACTAGTTTGTGGGATGGTGTGGCCACACAGAAGAACAACATCCTACAAAATGAGTGCACAGCAAATGCATAATCTTGGTTCATACAACCCTTCCCAAAAGCTTACTGTTATATCTGGGTATTCTTTCCAAAAGGGATGTAAAGGTATAACTGTATTTTGAAAGCAAGAATTTAATGCTTGTTGCAAGCAGTGATGATATGACTTTGTCTTAGAGATCTGTGGAAAAGTTAATTTATCATTTTAAAAAAAAAAAAAAACACTTGCCTGCAAAACAGCTGTTGTTGTTTAAGAAGGAATTAGTCCTCGACCACTGAATACCTCACATATCACCCACATATGTGAAGCAGTCTTCAAGATTTTGATTTATCCTAAATATAGGCATCAAGTTGTATGCCCTAATGGGAAGTTTGATCTAAATTAGTAGCTCAGACTTTCTTGATAATTGATAAAGAGAATGAAGTACTTCCAGACAGTGATTCAGATGGAAAAAATCACCTTCTAGAGGTGCCTGCCTTTCTCTTCAGTGCCTGTATAAGAGTCCTGGGCTTTTTGTTTGACACTGTGGAGGAATTAGACGGGATAAATGTGGGTATGTTTCTGGGTTCATTCTTAGTTCAGTTCAGTATAAGTAAATTGAGTTTGCCTAAATGACTTGCACTGCTTCCTTAAAACAATCTGGTTTATTTGGCCTGAAATGGGCCAGCAGTAGTCATGCATCCCGTTATCACATCTCAAGTGAGGAGTGATAACTAACAGCTATGGAGCTGTCATCTGCTGAATAGCTCCAGCTGTTCTGTAAGCCAGCATCTGGCTACATCCCAAAAAAAAAAAAAAAAAAAAACCACCAAAAATCAAGAAACATTCTAAGTTCTTCCCTTAAGCGTTATTTTAGGACATTATTTTTTTTAGGTGTAATAAAATAAGATGTAAAAAGGCATTATTTTTGTAAGATGTTTAATAATATTTACTACATAGATTCAAAAGTTTAAGAAAGCAGAATTAAATATGTATGATTTTGGTACAGCCTTATGTACCTCTGTGAGTAAGAATAGCCTACAACGGTTCATGCTTACAAAATATTTTCTTTGCAATATATTTCTTTGCAATAAGAATTTTTTTAAAAATAATTTTTTATAAATTACTTCATAATAATTTTGCCTAAAGCTTCTGTAAAAGTAACAAAAAAGGGAGAAAGACCCCCAAAGAGCCCATGTTAAATATTTGTGCAAATAGGTATGCATGAAGTTTCTGAGGATTTTCCATTTTTGTGAGAAACATAACTGGTAGAAATGTGACTCTCTAAATTGAGGATTTAGAGAAATCTAAAGATCAGGGGGAAAAATGCTGTCTGGTGGGAGAAATATGGATATTATATCTCTAAAAATACACGGGAGGCCAGATCAGAGAACTGTATAGATTGGGAAAAAATGGTGTAACAAGGTGCACTGATGAAATATAAGCTGCATATCACACTGGTTCCTATTGGTTCCCATGGCTCCTCTGTGGATCCTATGAACTTCTAGGGACCTCACTGGTGTTTGCGTATAAGGCAATAAGGATAAGAAAGTATAATAATCCCCAATATCAAACCCAGAGAATCCCAGTTTCTAAGTAGTGTTTTCCTGCCTAGATACAATAGTGGTTTCAGTGGATTTACTTATGTCCTGCTCTGCCCTCAGAGCATCAGGCTGGCATTTTTTTACAAATGTCACTTGGAAATATGTTCCTTTTGTGACCTCCCACTTGGTATTACAAGTGCCCCAGAAATCTTCTAAAGTGAAGCAAGTGAGCTACCGCAAGGCCTAGAGGGAAGTGAGAGGAATGACGTTTTAAGGGGCAAGCAATTTTTTACAACAAATTCTGAAGGTGACAAAAGCTTCTGGACCAGAATTAAGGAGGGTGCTTTGACAAGTCCAGCTACATTTTTCTAGGACTTACAATTGATCAATGATGGGTTAAGAGAGAAGAGAAAAAAGTATTCAAAGCTATTGAAATACCACCACCTAAATATTCATTGGAACATTTGCTGTTTCTTGGTATGATAATATATTGAAGCAATTTATACCTAACCTTTCTCCAAAAAAGGCCATGCTCTTTAAAATCTAAAGCTGAATTTGCACTAAAAAGTTGTACTGTTTCACTATTCTCCCCTGAGAGTTATGCCAAATCTGTATGGGAAGAGAATCTGTTTTACCTACATAATTATCTCCAGTTCTGGTGACACTCTGCATAAAGTACGGCAAAACATCACAGTGTTTTTAAGATACCTGATACTGATAGAAAACCAATACACAGGCATGGTTTCCTCATTTGAAGAGGAAGGGAATATTAGAGCATATTCGAGATATTTTCAGCAGCAGTATCAACAAATACTGATTTCCAACTAGCATTTTGCCTTTGGAGTTCATTATGTCAGTCTGTTTAAGAATTACCAGGGTTTAGAAGGCTGACGAGATTGCAAAATTCACTCATAAATTCATTAACATATGAGTAAGCTTTAGAAACACATGGGTAGGTTTTAGAAACACACAAATAGGCTTTAGAAATAGTTGTGTTCTGCAATTCATTCAAATGCAGGCAGTCTGCCTCCAGACAGGTCTCAGATGGCCTCTCCTCACCTCCATGGTTAGTCTGGAGGATGCTGCCTACAGCCCTTCGATGTCATGGCTGAGCATCTTGTCCCAACCAGCAAGGTAGTAGGTATTAGCCCCAGAGCAGGGTGACAGCTGGAGCAATGGACACTCATTTAGGGACTTTATAGCCTTTTTCAGTATCAAACTTCTCTAGATTTTTTTTTAAACGCTACAGGTAACCCAAGCCCTTGTAATGTTTCCTGTTTCACAAGCCATTTGAATGTTATCACTTTCCCAAATGAGAACTGTAACAACCTTGCTTTGCTTACCAGCCTGCCAAACTAATGAAGAATGGAACATTCAGCAAAATAGAAAATCCATATCAATATTACCCCAGATAATATCACTTCATAAGGAGCTATTATACCTCAGTATGGTCTCAATATGCTGTGAAATCCACATCTAATATATATGTACAATAAGAAATACAAGTGTGAGATTTATCTTAACTAAATTTAACCATCAAAAACTTAAACACCAAGCTTAGCGATTTGATTTCCCTATTTAGAGGATACAGAGAGAGACAAACACCACTGTTGAAAACCATGTGACCAAAGGTATTTTGTAGAAAGTGTGCATTTAGATGTCTACCTGTAGACACCTTTAATTAGGAGAGATGAAAATCTTTCCTTTCAGGTAGTCATGTATGCTTCTAAACAGGAGAGAAGAAGCTGGCAGTCTAAAGCACTCATATCACTTGCTTGACAAAAGAAATAACCTAGGGTGATAAGCTTAGACTAGCTGACACATACCTGACACAGTATGGCCTAAAGAACCTTTCTTCAATGATTCCAGAATCATAGAATGGGGTTTGGATTGGAAGGGACCTTTAAAGGACATCTAGTCCAACTCCCCCTGCAGTGAGTAAGGACATCTTCAACTAGATCAGGCTGCTCAGAGCCCTGTACAACCTGACCTTGAATGTTGCCAGGGATGGGGCATCTACCACCTCTCTGGGCAACCTGTGCCAGTGTTTCACCACCCTCGTTGTAAACAATTTCTTCTTTATATCTAGTCTAAATGTACCCTCTTTTAGTTTAAAACCATTCCCCCTTAACCTGTTGCAACAGGCCTTACTAAAAAGTCTGTCCCCGTTTTTCTTATAAGTCCCCTTTATATATTGAAAGGCCACAAGAAAGTCTCCTCGGGGCCTTCTTTTCTCTAGGCTAAACAACCCGAACTCTCTCAACTTTTCCTCATAGGAGAGGCATTCCATCTCCCTGACCATTTTCGTGGCCCTTCTCTGGACTTGGTTCAATAGGTCCATATCTTTCCTCAGCTGAGGGCTCCAGAGCTGGACACAGTAGTCCAGGTGGGGTCTCACCAGAGCAGAGGACAGGGGCAGAATCACCTCCCTTGACCTGCTGGCCACGCTTCCTTTGATGCATCCCAGGTTACGGTTGGCTTTCTGGGCTGTGAGCACACATTGCTGGCTCGTGTACAGTTTTTCATCCATCAGTACCCCCAAGTCCTTTTTGGCAGTGCTGCTCTCAATCCCTTCGTCCCCCAGCCTGTATTGACCTTGCACTTGGCCTTGTTGAAGCTTATGAGGTTCACATGGGCCCCACTTCTCGAGCTTGTTCAGATCCCTCTGAATGGCATCCTGTCCCTCAGACATGTCAACCACACCACTCAGCTTGGTGTCATCTGCACATTTGCTGAGTGTGCACTTGATCCCACTGTCTATGTCATTGATGAAGATATAAACAGTACCGGTCCCAACACGGACCCCTGAAGGACACCACTCATCACCAATCTCCATTCCGACATTGAGCCGTTGACCACTACCCTCTGGACACAACCATCCATCCAATTCCTTATCCACCAAACAGTCCATCCATCAAATCCGTATCTCTCCAATTTACAGAGAAGGATGTTGCGGGGGACCGAGTCAAAGGCCTTACAGATAGACGACATCTGTAGCTCTTCCCGTGTCCACTGAGGTAGTTACTCCATTATAGAAGTCCACTGGATTAATCAGGCAAGACTTGCCCTTGGTGAAGCCATGCTGTCTGTGTCGAATCACCTCCCTGTCCTGCATGTGCCTTAACATAGCTTCCAGGAGGATCTGATCCATGATCTTCCCAGGCACAGAGGCAAGGCTGACATGTCAGTAGTTCCCAAGGTCCTCCTTTCTACTCTTTTCAAAAATGGGTGCAATGTTTCCCTTTTTCAGTCACCAGGGACTTAACACGACTGCCATGTCTTTTCAAATATCATGGAGAGTGGCCTGACAACTACATCAACCAATTCCCTCAGGACTCTGGGATGCATCTCGACAGGTCCCATAGACTTATTTATGTTCAGGTTCCTCAAGTGATCATAAACCTGATCTTCTCTTAGAGTATGAGGGACTTTGCTTCTCCAGTCCCTGTCTTGCAGTCCATCCGCTTGAGAGGTGTAGGAAGAGAGATTGCCAGTGAAGACTGAGGCAAAAATGTTGAGTACCTCAGCCTTCTCCTCATCTGTTTTTACCAGTTTGCCAGTCATGTTGATCGGGGGGTACACTTTCTCTGACCTTCCTTTTCTGGCTGTCATACCTATAGAAACCTTTCCTATTATTCTTTATGTCCCTTGCCAAGTTCAGCTCCATCCGCGCCTTGGCCTTCTTGATTCCATCCCTACACAACTGGGCAGCGTTCCTATACTCTTCCCAGGACACCTGTCCCTGCTTCCACTGCCTGTGCATTTCCTTCTTGCCCTTTATTTTGACCAACAGGTCTTGACTCATCCATGCCAGTCTCTTGCCTTCCTTTTCTGATTTCTTAAACCTGGAGGTCGAGAGCTCTTGTGCTCTATGGAAAGCATCCTTAAAGATCTGCCAGCTCTGTCCTGCTCTCTTGTCCCTGAGGGCAGTTTTCCAAGCGGTCTTATTGGCTAACTCCTTGAACAGCTGGAAGTTTACTTTCCCAGTTGACTTCACTCTTCACCTCACCCATATCCCTCAGGACTGCGAACTCCACCAGTGCATGATCACTGCAGCCCAGGCTGCCTCCAATCTTGACGTCTCCAATTAGCTCACTTGCATTGGTGACAATCAGGTCCAGTATCACATCCCCTCTGGTAGGGCTGTCTATTACCTGGCTTAAGAAGTTATCCTCAATGTACTCCAGGAGCCTCCTGGATTGCCTACAGCTCGCCGTGCTACAGAAGGTTTAGATGTTCCTCAGTCTGGAAAAAGTCATTCAGGAAGTATAGTTTTGCCTGCAATGTAAACTTTCAGACAGATCTTCTGTGGAACTTGCAAATCACTTTGCCTTTTGCATTCTCTTATAATGCTGGCTTTCTGATGCTTGAAAAACCTATCTTCATCAGCTCTGTATCTGAAAAAGATGAAGTACCTTTTTACAAAACAACACTCGATTTCCTCACTTTAAAATTCCTTTTAACTCCTACCAGATGTTCTTTCCAGGTTTCATGGAAACAAATGGAGTCATCTAAGTTGTGAAGTTATCTTCACATCACAAAATTTGTAATAGATCATTTACTACCTACTGAAACATCCCGGAGGTACTCATGAGTCACAAAGGCATTCCTTGGATCTGAAACCCTTGTGGGTGTCACAAAAGGAGTTCTTTCTTCATCTGCAAGTGTTAGTTTAATCTGGTGACATCCAAATGCCAGAACCAAACTACTGAAATATTTTGTTCCTGACAGTTTAATGAGTTGATCAGCTAAGTATGGAAATTGGTAGTTGCCTTCAATTGACTGAAGTTTTCTGTAGTCAGCATAATTATTTACTTACCATTAGATTTATTTATTTTTTTAATTGCAATTAAGATGTTCAAATCCTATGTAGATTGCTTAGCTGGGCCAGCTTTCAGAATGCGATTAATTACCTTTTGTGGTGGTTTAACCCCAGCCAGCAACTAAGCACCGCACAGCTGCTCGCTCACTCC
Source organism: Calonectris borealis (assembly GCF_964195595.1). NCBI lineage: Eukaryota > Metazoa > Chordata > Aves > Procellariiformes > Procellariidae > Calonectris > Calonectris borealis. The sequence continues at coordinate 183,732,830 of NC_134312.1, forward strand.
CCCTCAGTGGGATGGGGGAGACAATCGGAAGGGGAAAAGTGAGAAAATTCCTGGGTTGAGATAAAGACAGTTTAATAGGTAAAACAAAACCCACGCACACAAGCAAAGCAAAACAAGGAATTCATTCACTACTTCCCATCGGCAGGCAGGTGTTCAGCCATCTCCAGGAAAGCAGGGCTCCATCATGCCTGACAGTTACTTGGGAAAACAAACGCCATCACTCCGAACGTCCCCCCTTCCTCCTTCACTCCCTGTCCCGCTGGGGGTGGGGGGAATGAGTGAGCGGCTGCATGGTATTTGGTTGCCTGCCAGGTTAAACCACGACAGTCCCCCAGCTTTATATGCTGAGCATGACATCATATGGTATGGAATATCCCTTTGGTGAGTTGGGGTCAGCTGTCCCAGCTGTGTCCCCTCTCAGCTTCTTGTGCACCCCCAGTCTACTCGCTGGTGGGGTGGGGTGAGAAGCAGCAAAGGCCTTGACTCTGTGTAAGCACTGCTCAGCAATGACGAAAACATCCCTGTGTTATCAACACTGTTTTGAGCACAAATCCAAATCATAGCCCCATACTAGCTACTATGAAGAAAACCAGCCAAAACCAGCACAGCTTTTTACCATTATCTGATTTATTAAGAAGCTGCTTCATGAAAACATTCTAGAGCACAGTCCAGCTTTGCATTCAACGACATTTTTCTCAATCTTATTTTTGGGTAACACAATAGTAATCAAGGGGTAAATCAACTGCTCTAATCTCTGCTTTTTGCTACCCATAAGTCCTTTAATACGGCCTTCAAATGCCTCACATGTGAGTATCTTAAAGGCATCAATAATGTTAGACGCTATTTTATGATCTTATTTCTAATTACTTATACACCCTGTGCAGTCATAATGGTTGCTTTTTCCCAGAAATCCAGATTTAGTCTAGTGAAACAGAAGTCCAAAATGGATCCTTCTGGCTTCAAACAATTCGGCAAGTTCATTGTGACTGTGCCTTTCCTATACATTATGCTTAGCTGAAAGAAGATTAATTAAACTCTTTCACATAGTAGCTATAGGAAATATCTTTATCACTGCAATAATCTAAATTTCCTTGTACCCACTCACTAGAAGTATATGAATATTGATCAAGATTAAGTCTATTTCTTTATCATAACATAGGTTTTTGAAATATCTTTCAATGAAATTCACTCTCAACACAACATTAAAAATACCATTTATCATAAGAAATAGCCATTAACATGCAAAACCCCCTGATTCTGTGTGAGATTGATTTTTTTCTGTTGTCTGTTCTACCTGGCTGATGATTAGCAGTAAACTATATAATTTCTCCAGTACACACTTTCTTCTTTCAGCACTGCTTACTTTCCATAGATCAAACGTGGTTTATACCATGAGTTCAGCATCACTAGGCTTTTCACATGTCAGTGTCCCCAAGCACGTAAATGAATACTGGGCAGTTCAGTTAGTTGCCGATTGTATTAGCAACTTCTAATTTCTTTCTGGCTTCTGGCTTCCACATGATTGGGTAATTGGCTCTTCAGTGGCCTTTGCCTCCACTTCATTTGCAAATGCCATCTAACTTAGTAACCATTTGGAAAAATGTCCCTTTCATCAGACTTAGGCTGTCTAAATAAGCTAGTTTAGGCACCAAAAATAGTCTAACCACAGCAGTGTAGGACTCCACATGCTAAATTCTTTTTATTTCCTTCTCACTGAGAAGCTTGTTTACAACTAGTCCTTGTATGTCTGTATCATGTCTCAGCATAGACATACTATTTGCCCTATTCATTTAAAAATCCGTTAGGACAGAAGACAAGGAGACTAAGGGCTATGGAATTAGTGCTACCATGAAGTAGAGAACAAGAATGAAAATATAACTGAGGATAATATTTTTTACCCCATTCCAGTAAATTTCTTAGACCAGTAAGTTCCTTATTAGAAGAAAACAATTCTTAGCTTCCCTCTGCCACTTTTATATCATGTGTGGCTTACCTGGAGGGGACAGAATGAAATACAAGTGCTTCCTTATATTTACTTTGTCTTAGGGAAAAACAGAGACCTGATTAAAGAGGAGTAGGAGAACAAAAGTCTCTCTGGGCTCAGTTCTGCAACATAACGTCTCAGTGGTTGCTGGAATCACAAGCTCTTCAAGTCCCTTACACTATTAGTTATAAATCTTCTTCTTTAGACCCAGGAGCCTGGTTTAAAATCCTAGGAGCTTAGAAATACTACCTTAATGCTGTTCCCTCAACAGTGCTGAAAGGAAAATGATCTTTCTTAGCCTGTTTATTGCAAGCCATATTCTGAAACCTTCATTTACCTCTGGCAATCATGTAATTGAGCCGATTTCTGTGAATGTGTTAAATGTTAATTATTTAGCCCTACATTCAGAGCTGGTGAGAGACAATATTTAAAATATATCAGTTGCTCAACAGCCATAAAACACTCCATTGAAATAATATCCTAGTCCATGTTAGAAGTTCGGAGGTTCAGTTTAGTAATTACAATTCAGACTGATTAAAGCACATGGAAAGGACACTATACTGTAAGTTATCTCTATTTCACATAGAAAATACTTGCTTTTCATAATGAAAATAATAGCGTGAAGGAGCATGCTAATTTTACCTTGTTGTAATTACATTATGAACATAGTGGGAAGGACACTTGTGCAACGGAATGGCTGTATGTTCATCCTGTTATGTATTATAGCTGGAAGTATTAATAGATGGCATAGATCCTTCCCCAGGAACTGGCATCTCATCTGTGGCTGCATAAAACCTCAGCTTTATGCACTAGAATTTTCTAACTGCCTACCAAGTGAAAAAAAAAAACAAACACAACAATAGAAGCAGTTTGTATACTGAGAGATTCATACTTTCTTGATACATTGGCTGCTAGGCGGTGCCAATTTAATTAAATGTTGAAAAATATTTAATTTCAAATAGATTTTTAGTGGAACAATAGAACAAAAATCTCTGACTTTTTAAGGAAAGATCTCCACAGATACTTGATTCTTTTTGGAAAATACATTGTTTCATTTAATCTGCTAGAGAACTCAATACATTTCTAATATTCTAAATTTTAAGTTTCAATAGAATAACATATGTAACTTATTTTAGTGCTATCTTTTTAACTTGGAAAGCACCAGGGTAAAAGTTATTGTAAAGCTACTAAGACATATAAGGTTTGTTTCTCATTTTATGCTTCAAAAATTCACCACCTAGTTTGTTTACATGACAGATGACAGGAAACATTCTGTTTCCTCAAGTCTGTTCAGACTTCAGGGGGGGAAAGTCGTAAGAAACCCCTAATAGTCAATACTAAAGGGCAAAAAGACACTAACATGATAATCTCTGCTGTTAGCTACCACTTTCATACAAATTATATTTTTAGGATAAGAAAACCATCTTCTGACAGTGATCAGGTAACAAGCTCTAGTCCGATGTTCATAATAACAAATAACTAGCAGGATTCTTTTTTCTTTATATCCCTCGCACTTGACAATTTCTTAGTTCTTTGCACATAATGAGAATTTACATGTTTCAGAAGAGTTTAGTTTTAGTTTAAGGAACTGAGACAGAGGAGCTGGCTCATCAGTGACTGTAACCACTGGTATCTGCCCTAATAAAGTCAGAATGCAAGATATCACTGAACCAGAGTTCTTGTTCACTCATGTTAGTCATCAGATTTGTGATAACAATAACAGTAAAATCTGATTGAGGGTAGTTCAATAAGTAGCTATGGCTTCAAGGTCAGCATCACAATATGAATCCCGTGCTCATGCAACATCCTATGTAAAGGTGTTATAAACTAGTGCCTGTATAGACAACTTTTTACCATGAAGAACCACATAACCGTGAAGTGGAATAATTGTTTTTTGACTCTCAGGTTTCTATAGCAAATGAAGATAACTTGCTGCAATGCTAAGGTGTGAACTAACATTTGTGATTCAGCACCAGGCCCATTCATGAGTACAGTACTTAGATCCCACTGAAATGGTTTTCTTTCTGCCAGATAGAATCTATCAACAACAAATGGCTGGAAAGTAAATTTTCCAGTATCTTGCTCTTTTATGCAGTATTTTCCATGTGTATAGACGTGCATGAGCCAGAATGATTTAGCCATTCACATTGGCAGCAGTTTACATGCTATTTGCAAGGAAGTAGATGATTGTAACAAGGTGCAAAGCATCAGAGGATCTTGCCCAAGTGTATTATTTCGATCTCTTTTTCACTGTGTGCACTCTTACATGTTTGGCATTTAAGTGATTAGAAAGTTCCATTTCAATAAGGCGTTTGAAAATCCCAAGATGTATTCTGTGAAATTTTCATGAGTTAGAGCTCTGTGGGTAGTTTGTTGCCTAGCAAGAAACTGTTTTGCTTATATAACTGCAATCTATATCACCAATAAGCTGTTATTATAACTACTTCCAAAGTATTAATTAATTTTTATCTTCATCCCCCTTTTATTTTGCTATAATAATATTGGCTCAGTAATATACCAGAAAAGTAGAACCATTACTTGTTTTCAAGGAAGACTTATGAGATGGACATGTAGTAGAGAAACTAGCCTTTTTTTTAGGAGGAAAATTCATAATCAAATTAAATTCCTCCTCATTCATCATTTACAACGACTAAGCAGCTAGTTAACTTTAAACAATAGAAGGAAAAGATGAAATCCATTCTGAATGTGTGAGATACCATTGTTGCATTTGAACAGAAGACGACATAGACAGATGGTGACAGAGAGATGGAGAACACTAACAGAGACAGTGAAATTTAAAAGAATATTTAGAAATTTCCATAGAAATAAAACACAAAGAAATTTTTGAGTTTTAGATTTTTGTCTCAATTTCAATATTAGTGATGTGTGGAAAACATTTCTTTTGCTTATGCATGATAATTTTTCTGATAGTTAAAATCCATTTCTGAGTACTTCTGTTATGGAAATAAAAACACCTGAATGGGGAAGCAAGTGACCAAAGAAATATGTAAGCTTTGAATTTCCACCTGAATTAAACCGCAACTCATGATAGCAGTCATAGGCATTCTCATTCAGAGAATGAGAATGTCATATCAATGAAGACTGAGAGATATGTAGGAAAAAATAAATTAAAAAGAGGTAAATGTATCTAATTTTACATAGCACATGAAATCCAATGGCCTGGTGTCTCTATCGGAAAAATTCAGAATATAAACCACTAACCAAAACTGTCCATTCTATGTACATTTCTGGAGAAGAAAATACAAATCCAGAGACAGTACTAATGTTAGCTGAGGATAAAATAGAATAACTTCTATAAGTGGGGCATTCAATACTGATTATTTTTGTGTGAAGAAATATCATTTACAGAAAGAAAAAGTATCTGCTCTCCAACGAGACAAGGTCATACCTTATCATGATGGATCTATGAACAATTACTTTAGACTCAAGAAGCTGTTCTTTTTCAGGACTGCAGAAGTCAGACTCAAGTTTTGCAAAAAATTTGATAGGTGAGTATGTATACAATTTAGTAAAGGTAAACTTATAAAAGACAAAAAAACCTTGATAATTTTACAACCTCACAAAGGTGGTATTTGTGACCTAAGTTCCTATAAAGACAGAATTCTCTAAGTATTAGATGCTTTTAAATAGATTTTAATTTTTATCTATCTGCCTCATTAATGTTCTATCTTTTGTATCCTATAGCAAGTGAATAATTGCTCATTAATAACAGACTAGAAGAACAAAATGTAACTGAGAAGTCCTCTTGTTATGCAGTGTCTAAAAATGATATTTACTGTAGAAATTGTTCTGCTGGCAGCTAAAAAGAGACATTATCTCTAAGTATCTGAAAGCTCTAATCATGAAAGGAGACCAGGTGAGTGCTGTATAAGCAGGAAAAAAAAGATGGTCCCTGACAGTAAAGCTTAAAATATCAATTTAAGGTAGGAAGCAGAAACAACAAATTGAAGATGGGGAGTCTTAAGAAAAAAAAAAAAAAAGAAAAAAAAAGAGAGACACAATAACTGTTCTTGTGAAGGAGTCTTGAAGAAAGAGGTCTTGATACAGCAGGAAAATGTCTTGTTTACAGTTATGCACAAAAGTATACCCTTTCTACCAAAAGATGTGAACCAACACAGTAGGTAGTTAATATCAAGGAAAGCTTTATATAAGTAGACCTAAACCTCCCTTGCATATACTAGTTATAGGCATACATAAAAGATATGATTCAGAAGACTGACATATAAGCACTTACAACACATATGTAGGCTAACGAAGTTATATTTATCATCAACTATTATTTAAGCTTTAGCTATTTTAGGATAGCATAAGCTAAAGCTAGTAGAAAACTTCTTGATATGAATGAAATATCATAGTAACACCATTGAAATTTACTAATGTTAAGTTTTAATGGTAACAACATAAACCAAGTGAATCACCAACTGAAAATAAGCCTAAAATTAAGAGAGGGGCAAGGCTAAATAAATTTAATTTATTCTGTTATTAATGAGCATGAGGCCAAGAGAATGTTGAAATAACAAAGCATAAAGTAGGACTCACAGTATAACAAGAATCTAAACTCTCATTATTTTCATTGTGAGATTCTCATAATCTTAGTTGTGAAAAGAAACCCTAGGAAAGCATCTGTAAATTACCCATCCTGTCTTTTTTCTCATGTCTTCCACAAACATACCAGTAAATAATGCCCATGATCGTCATTTGCATTTTTTTTTCTTTTTGTCTTTTTTCAGTCTATAAATATTTTATTTCTGTTTGGAGCAAACAACAATATTGATATGTATTAAAAAGGTGTTCTTGGACTGTCATGACTCAGATTCCTCAATTTAATTTCAGAATTTAATATATGTTTGAGCTACTTTCCCACACTGAACCTAAATTGGAAGCTAAACTAAGGCATATAAATTTCAAGAAATCGTTCACTTAATAGTATAGATTCAAGCTAGAAAGTGGATAATTAACTTGAAGGAGGATAATAAAGTATTTGAAGAGTTATGGAGAGTTCATATCTGAAACAATGTTCAACATAAAATTAAGCACAATGGTGAAAACTTTGCTATCAATTGATGAAAGCTATCATTTTCAACAGACTGGAGTTTGCAATGATGCAACTTTTAAGTCACATATGTTTTATTTATCTGATTTTGGGGCAGAATTGTATTCAGTTCTGATCTGGGAATCCTGTTACACCAGTGTTGTTGAATGCTACGTACTGCAGTTTTCAACAAGATGCTAATTGGGTTCTTTTTTTTTGGCTTATATAAATCTTAACCATATGTGAACAAAATAGGGAAAGTGGGTAGGCTTTACATATGGTAAAGATTGACATTTCATATACCTCCCATATATTTATGTAATTAATTTGGCCAGATTAAAATTCAACAGAGAAGCAACCATGGGTTTTGCACTTAACAACACAAAATCTGTTTCTGCTTAGATATTTCCAATTAAAAATATAATCCTTAAGACTCACACATCTATGACATATAAAAATAATTGCAACTAAGATGACGTTCAGACAGGTAAGTTTTAAAAAGAAGGATAGTCTACCTAAAATTAAAACACAAAAATAACCACATCTGTTCTCCTTCACTGGTATATGTAACAGCAATAATCTTAATTTATAAGGCATTTTTTAACAGAGATAATTCCTTGTTGAATTCCAGGCATATGTCCTAGACATATTTGCTATCAACAGAAGGGAAAGAGGGAGAGGAAGAAAGTGGGTATAATTAGTATCATCTAGACTTTGTGTAGTAATCTCCATTGAGAAGGTTTGTCTCTGCCCCAATTAGCTTGGAATCCTAACTTCTAATGATATAACTACGTTCACTTTTCCTTTACATATTCCTCATTACATGATGCACAAAAGTAAAATTACAGAATAACGTACATAATAGTGGAACACACTAGATGTTTTTTCTAGGCCCATTCCAGACCCATTTTTATATACCAAGATTGAAGAGGTTAGTTAGCAATAGTAATTTAAAAGTTGAATAACCGTATTTCTATTTCATATTGTAATAATTGCAGAAAGGTTAAATTTTATATAGATGAAGACTTTTTGTAAAAGTTCACATTTTTACTTCGGACATAAATTTCTCTCTTATGTTTCAGGTGGGATTCACTTCACCTAACACTAGCCATCTATTGTATACACATCCACACTGGAGGTAGTTATTGAGGCCATTTTTGTAATCGCCATAGAGAAACAGATTCCTGTAGATACAATTCATTCCATCATGAGACAGGAAATAAGTGCCTGTTTCTCTTCATTAAAGGTCTTTAGATAGCTAGCATAGATGCAGTATATGTAAAAATGATATAAATTCTCCATATACTTTTTCATCTGAATGTGCCCAGGCTAGAGTGGAAGACTAGACTTACTATATTTCTTACAGTATGTGCAGGGTAGCTGAGATCCTGAGTGTATTGCTGGCAGGGGGAAACAAAACAGCTGTGTTGAAAACTTTATTTTTTCTCTGACAGAAGAGAAAAGTGAAACTATATTTGCCTCATCTATTTAATATTAAGGAAATAATTTAGATGTTCAGATTATATTTTAAATATTGCAACAAATATCAGTTTTGCATACTAAAATTACAGTGTTTCTTTGGTGCTAGTGACCCCAAGAATTTTGATGTTTGGGTGAGAATCAAGGACCTGGTTCCATGAAGACGTATATTCATATTTAGGCTGTTAACAGCCTTATTTGCTTAACACTATTTGTAATACCTGATAGTAAACAGCGTGATAGTAAATATTTCCAAGACAGGGGAGAAATGAAGAGGAAAAATAAGATGTTTATAAAATGTTTTAAGTCAGATGAAATAACATTCTTGCAGGACTGAGAGCATTTCCATCATGGTATTTATTTATTTGAAGGTTAATGCATAAATTTATAAAGTTAAAAGCTTTAGGCAGCCTGAGTATGCTTAAACAAAACAAAAAAACCCAAACAGTATACATTAGAGTAAGTTTATTATATGAGGTGAAACTATCATGAAATCTAGGAATCAATGGGGCAATGCAGATCTTTTTTCCATGGGTGTTGTGGTTTAACCCTAGCCAGTAACTAAACACCACACAGCCGCTTGCTCACCCCTCCCCCCCACCCTCCGCTCCCAGTGGGATGGGGGAGAGAATCAGAAGAGTAAAAGTGAGAAAACTTGTGGGTTGAGATAAGAACAGTTTAATAATTGAAATAAAGTAAAATAGTAATAATAATAATAATAATAAAAGAATATACAAAGCAAGTGATGCACAATGCAGTTGTTCACCACCTGCCAGCAGATGCCCAGCCAGTCCCTGAGGAGCAATCGCTGCTCCCTGGCCAAATCCCCCTAGCTTATATACTGAGTGTGACGTCATATGGTATGGAATACCCCATTGGCCAGTTGGGTTAGCTGTCCTGGCTATGCTCCCTCCCAGCTTCTTGTGCACCTGGCAGAGCATGGGAAGCTGAAAAGTCCTTGACTTTGTGTAAGCACTGCTTAGCAACAACTAAAACATCAGTGTGTTATCAACATTCTTCTCATCCTAAATCCAAAACACAGCATTATACCAGCTACTAGGAAGAAAATTAACTCTATCCCAGCCGAAACCAGGACAATGGGCTCATATGGGCACTAGCTGGAATCTAGCTTAGAGTGAGGAGTATACCTTAGAAAGTCATCTTTGGAGTTATTTTATGAAATACTGTCAATTTTCTGCTTTAAAGGTTACTGATGAAGTATTCTGTTCTATTATGTTGAAACATGATGCTCATCTATATTTTGACTTTTCAAATTTTATTACATAGATCCAGAACGATCTGTTTATTTTACATTTATATATAACTTAGTCATATTCTGAAAGAACAAAGGCTGAGAAAATTTAAATGTAAATGAGCAACTGCCCACTGTAATTTTTTTAATTGTTTTTTTTTCTCTCTCTTTTAAGGTAACAAGTCAATATTGCAGAAATAGGACTGATTTAGCACCTGTATTTTTTACTACTTCTACTGAAAACAGTAGTCTACAAAAATAGTTATTCCAAACTTGGGCTCCAGAAGTGCAAATACCTCTGAAAAAAATAAACAAAAACTAAATACTGGTTATACCACTTGGTATTTCTAGTTCAAAACCATATTTCTTCTAATAGACCTTTTCCTCTGGGCTACTTCTCCTTTCTCTGCTTTCCCTTGCTGTGATGAATGTGTTCAGCTAACTGTTACCTATTTACTTATGCCACTACCTCTTTGAAACAGCCCTGATGCTGTTTCAGTGACTGGCTCTGAACAGGCTTGAAAATAATTAGTTGCAAACATCAGAGCAGATGAGCTAAGATATCTAATTAAGTCTCTGAAATATCAAAGAGTAAGTGTCTGGCTGTCCTAGGAGGTTGATTCCGAGGTTAATAATCAACTAAACAGTGTCAGGCACGGTTCTTCAACACTAAAGCCAACTGACATAGTCTGGTTGGACATGCCAAACTTTTGAAATCTTTTTGCTTCTAAAACGGGAGATAGGACAGAGAGGTGGAATAGCCACATCCTTTCCTGTACAAACCAGCCAGTCATCCTGTGAATAATTTGGGAGAGGATGAACTGGCTAAGCCAAAACAATTCCAGGCACAGATCTAACACATAAATGGTACAGATGATCTACTATCTCTATATGCCAAGTGTTTGTGACTTAATTTACTAGAACAGATCTACACAGAGAAGCCCACCGTGTTTCATTAATGGAGATGACTTAGTGCCACTGGAGGAATCAAAAAAAAAATCAAAAAAAAAAAGAAAAATCTCATTACATTTGCTGTGGACTACATAAGAAGCTCTGGTGATTCAGTGCTTCCACCCATTGAACTGAAGAGCTACTTATGGTCTGCTAAAAGGCAAAATATAATGAGATGTTGTGTCTATACAGGTTGCTCGGTTTTGTTTTTACAGGATGTGAAACTCTTATGCTGGAGCAAAGCACCATAAACAGTGCATTGTAAAGTAGTCCTTTTGTCCACCCTGATGCAGTGGGGCACAGTGTAAGCTAGAATGAAAGATTTATGAGCTTGGAGAGAGAAAAAATAATAAAGAGAAAAGCAAATTCGGTATTGAGAGAGGGACATCCCTGAGGAGAGGTAATTGTATGGTTTGATCTCCCTTTCCAGCGCTGTCCTTGGTATACAGGGAAACAAATACAAGCTGTTGGGAAATACTAGACATGGTTTTTGGCTTTCTGTCAAAAAATCAATTTAGATGAAATTTTAACATCTACAAATATATGTCAGTTTCAGCAAAACTTTCTGACAGAACTTTAGTGCGGAAAGAGTCTAAATATTTTGCTTTGAGAAACTGAAACATTTTGATAGTGATGTTTTTATTTTCTCTTTACACTGAAAGGAAAATAGTAAGAGAAGAAATATACGTAAGTATTTGACTTAAAAGAAAAGAGAACGGGTTTGAGCAAATATGCATTTTTTCTTCATTTGAGGAAAAATGAGGAAATTATGGGAGAAATTAAAAAAGAAGGGAATAAATTGTAAAAGAAAAATGTGGTAAGAGTGTAAAAGAAAGGACATGAACACTCATGCCCATGGACTATTTTAGGCCTTAATTTTAAGGGGAATTCAATCAGGTTTTCCCATGTGTGTGAAAATATGTATATTAAAAGTCCTTGTAGGTATTTTTAATATGTGTTCTGGACTAAATTTTCAGTGCAACCAAAAGTCAAAATGCTTGGGCATCATTAGTACTCATCTGAATGAATGTATCTTAATGCGAAACTACAAATATCTAACTGAAAATTTAATTTTGCTTAGATCTATTTGGCAAGAACTGAGCATATGGGCTCCTAAACCTCTGTACATTGTTAAGTTTGTATTCACTAAACTTGAAAAGTTGTCCTATGGCATTTTTTATAAGATTCACAGTTTGTAACTGCACATTATAACATTCTGAGGGACCTCGCCTTTGGTGGTGCCTTGCTGATTTCCAAGCAAACAGTACATGCTGGTTTCTCTTCTCTATAGGTGTGCTTTACAGCAGACAATTCAAAGTAAACATCACAGCAAACAGAAACCATTCTCTGGAAAGCCAGCCAATGACTAGCTTTATGAATCCTACCTCTCCTGGGGAGTATCATTATAAAGCAGCACACTTCCACACTTACCTCTTGCAGAGAACACCCAGCATTTTGAAACCATTACTTTTATCCCATGGACATCTGTTGAAATCCTCACACTTCTTCCAGGATGAAGAATGTCTCATCTTTATGATGTTCATTCACTTTAGAACATGGCTACACAAATATCCCACTTACTAAGAAGTTAGAGAAGCACAAAGAATGGGAAAGAAGTAACTGAGTACATTCAGGAACAAGAACTTTGATTGCACAATATGTGTGCTAGAAAGTGAGTCCATCTCTCTCTCTCTCTCTCGATATAATTATGATATAAAATATTTTATATATGTCAATACATATATTTTACTAAAGACACAGAATATGAACTTTTCATTGCTATATCAGACCTTAAGCCACTTGATCGTTAGACTGGCAGATACTAACTTGCATTAGCACAGACAGAAGCAGAGCCAGAGGTACTTTGCATGTTGAATTAGGAATTTGTGTTTGAATTCCAGTTGAATTACAAAGAGATATTATTTTGAGGTTTTGGGACAAGATTCTGCCATTTACTGAAATATTTACATTTAAGTCTTGAGTCTTTACTCAAGTTTTTAGGTTTATTTACATATGTGACTGGTACTTGATATCGAGGTGATAAAATATACTAATAATCCCATAGCCTTTTGTATGTTTAGAGTTAAGTTCTTCTTCAAGTTCTTTCACAGATCTGGACTTCATTCACTTTTTAATTGTGCAATTTTAAATTTATCTATGATTATAATATCTGATTGCCTTCTCTTGAAAACATTGAACATTATGTCATTGAAATCCAGAAACAAGAGTTCAGTTAAGTTAAATGTTGAAGTTCATATCCTGGGAGTAAAGAAAGGACATCACTGAAGAATTAGTACCTTTTTTTCTCTTTCATTTGGACAGTCTAATGAAAAGTAAATATGCTAGAAAGAGCTGATGAATATCAGCATAGGGAGACTAAAAGACTGCTGCATGAAGGTGCAGAAGTCTTTCTGTAAGTTAATGATATTTGGAAGTCCAAGGTAGGTATCTGAACAGGTACCTTAACTCTGCCACTGAAACTCCTTCCTTGCAGCCATAGTCTTAATGCTAGATTTTTCTCTGTTTCTGGTTGACAACACTGCTTTCCAGTTGTCCAGAGTGGTCCTGTCAAGTACATGGCAGTACGACCACCTTAGGCTGAAACTGTTTCAAATGTCACAAGCTTAGTAGAGCTGAGTAACTTCTGTTTGTGGTTTTGTTTTAGAGATTTCTTCTATCACTGTTGCAGGAGGGGATTAATTTGTAAGGCAGTATTTTTTCTTTCTTTTTGAGTAGTGAACCTCTAAGATTAAGTTACTTACAAAACCCTTTTTTGAAGACAGTGTATGTCCTGGAAGTATCACTATTCTATTATGGGAAAATAGGATCCAAGCAAGATACAGTGGCTAAGCCTGTAAACTGATCTTCTGGTGCATAACAAATACACAGAGTAAAAACAGATGGTATTCTTATAAATACAGAATGATAATGAGCTTATTACAAGGATCTTCAGTTTTGATGTCAGCACTCTAAAGATACTGATCAATAATAAAGGCTTATTTTGTAGGAGTTCAAATATGATGTGAATAATGGTGCAGAGGTTTCTGAAACTTATTAGATTTTCCAGCAGTCAATTTTTAATTGTCTCACTAATCTTTACTCTTTTAAAAGTTAAGCACCTGCCCTAGAGACTATTTAGTGAAAATGTCACTTCCTTTGACACGGATTTTAGGATGGGACAAAACACCTGCTTAGCGTATTTACCTCTCTCATTTGATCATAGAGGAAACCTAGATATCTGTTTTGTCAAAAGTCAGGTGAAATGAAATCTATTGTCTTTCTAGATAATTTATCAAAGAAAAAGTTACGTGAATTTATTCACTAGTTGTTTGCATGATGGATTCTAAGAAAGTAGTAGTTTTAAATCTCATTCACGTGCAGGTAATGAGGTCACGTGGCTGGAAGCTGAATCTAGAAATATTCAAACTAGAATGATGAACACAACTGTTGAAAAACTCAGTTAAACTAGAGATAAGTTTGTTCCATTGCCATTCAGTATTTCTGTATTAAGCTCAGATGCCTGAAGTCTTCCTAATTGGTAGTTTACCTAAATGAAAAGTATGGACTTGATGAAAATACCACATGTAAAAAACTATTACCTGTTTTATGCAGCAGGTCTGATGACATTATTTGAATAGTTACTTCTGGCCTTAAGAGTCTATTAACTCATTTGAAAAACAGGTGTTGTGGTTTAACCCCAGCCAGCAAAAATAAACTCCACGCAGCCGCTCGATCACCCCCCCCCCCCCCGGTGGGATGGGGGAGAGAATCGGGAGGGCACAAGTAGGAAAGCTCCCGGGTTGAGATAAAAACAGTTTAATAATTGAAATAAAACTAAGTAGAACAGTAATAATAACAATGAGAACAACAACAATAACAGAATACACAAAACACGCAATGCACAACGCAACCGCTCACCGACCGCGTGTCACGAACGGGGGGCGAGCCCCGCCCCCCCGGTTTTTATACTGAGCATGATGTCACATGGTATAGAATACCCCATTGGCCAGCTGGGTCCACCACCCCGGCTGTGCTCCCCCCTCCCGGTGCAAGCGCCACCCAGCAACAGCCAAAGCATCAATGGGCCATCAACGCTCCTTTCACACCGAACCCAAAACACAGCACACCCCCCAGGCTACTGGGAAGAAAGTTAACTCTGTCCCAGCCGGAACCAGGACAACAGGTTTTTGTTTTAGACAACAAGAACTGCAGTCAAATTGTCAGAGTGACTTATATTCTATATCGAAAATTTTCTGACATTTCACAGTGCTTGCATTCCTCATATCCTCTACTAAACTTTTCTGTGAGATTATAATCTACGAAAAGTGTCTGTGTTCTACTCTATAAGTGGACATATTTTACCATTTGAGTTGGTAAATTTAAATTTATTTTCTTTTACTTTACAAAACAAAGGTAGTCTATGAGATTGAATAGTGATTTCAATCACTATTAAAGGTCCTTTAATATGAGATATATAAAAAGCCAATACAAAATATTATATATTGTTATAATGACCTAGGTAGTGAGGAAATGATTGGTTATGCTTATTATGGATTTTTGTTACCTTATGCTGTTTGGATGTTTCTTCTAGGGCATTAACAGGTCAGGGATTCATCCACAATCTCCTTCAATCTAGAGGTATAGATATAGCCTTTGAAATTCTGGCCAGCTCCACAAATTTGCTAGTGATATCCCCCCCAGGTAAATCAAGGTCACAGAGACAAATTAAAAAGTGATCATTGTAGGCCACTATCAAAACACCTTTTAATAAAATGATGGATGAAATACGAAATGGTACTGATGACATCATCAGTGACATGAATGTTAAAATGCAGGTCTATTTTCTTGGAACATACTTCAAATCTCTTCTTAGAGATATCTGTCATGAAATTTGTAAAAAAAATATCTAGAGAACATTTAGGCTGTTGATTCCACTGCCTGTAATTATGAAGAGGATTTACTCAATGTTTCCCTAAGTGTCTTCCAATTTCTAACTGCCTTGAGTTTGATAGGATAGGATAGGATAGGATAGGATAGGATAGGATAGGATAGGATAGGATAGGATAGGGTAGGGTAGGGTAGGGTAGGGTAGGGTAGGATGGGATAGGATAGGATAGGATCGGATAGGATAGGATAGGATAGGATAGGATAGGGTGGGATAGGGTGGGATAGGGTAGGATAGAGTAGGATAGGATAGGATAAGACAAGATGAGATGAGATGAGATAGGATAAGATAAGATAAGAAAAGATAAGAAAAGATGAGGGCTAAGATGTTTGTCCTTTAACACAGAAATATTTCTGTTCTTAGCCGCTCTTCTGAAAAGATTGAAAGTTATTGAATTTCAAATTGCAGTTTAATTCATTACTCTCATTGAGACCATCTAAATCAAAATCATAAATCAAGGCCATGATGATCTTTCTGATAGAAATATTCTGGTTCTGTGACATCAGTCATAACTGTTAAATGACTCTTGGAATTCCGTTTCTCTTTCTCACAGCAATATTAACCAGAAAGATTGAAATAAAACTGAACTTAGTTGGAATATGAGCGAGTCTGATTTCTTCTTGAATAGAACTTATAAAACTTGGGAATGCTTTCAAAGTTGGAACCTGTCATTCGGTTTACAAGGAATACAAATAAAACTAAAAGAGCCTTCTCACACATAAAATTTGTTTCAGCTCAACTAGAAAAAGGAACACCCATTGTATGTTTATGCAAAATACAAAATGTGATATTGTTACCCCAGTGAGATCAGCAATCAAAAAAATCCCATGAAATTCAAAGAAGCTAGAATTTCAGTAAAAATAATGTAAGCTTTCCAGGTAACCCTAAGAATTTCCAGATTACTGTACAGTTTTTGGTATATCACTCTTATTCTTTTTCCTTGGAGTTGGACCATCCTGCATAGGATTCATCAGTGGCTTTGAAAATATTAAGAATACAGGGGTATTTTCCAGCTACATTCATTGGAACGTATCAGGTTGGTATCCAACATCAATAGTTTTCTCATGTCTATTCATATCTATTCATAAATAAAAATCGCTGTAATTTCATCTAAAGTTTCCTCTGTAATATCAAATAGCTAACTGAACAGTTTTGTCAAAAAATCTTTCACATATATAGAAACAAGATTTTTGTAAAAAAGTTCTTATCCCTTTCAACTCTAGCATAAAAGACTGAAAACATTGCACATAATGTTAATGTCATCTTGGAACACTAATCATATAAAAAGAAATCTAAACTATGTAAATCCCTCTTTGAACAGCAAAAACTTATTTATTATGATGTATGTCCTTCCAGATTATTTACATCATCTTATATTCAATACACTTAGCCTATTTATGAAAAATTGACAATAAGGAAAAGGTTATCATTTACAGATCTAAATCCATTCTATATCCCAAATATCCTTTGTGTAATTATCTGTATTCGTTTAGAGTATTTTTGAGGAACTGTCATTATTGTTTAAAACAAAACTAAAAGTAACAGCACTTAAGTGTAATATAGCATCTGCAAAATTTCTTTTTGCAGATGTAGAAAATCTACCCTGTACATTGTTTGGAGCTCATCTGACCAAATAAAGGCAGTGGCATCTGAGCTAGTCACCCAAGATCCTTTTATAACCAATGGAAAAAAAGAGGCATTTTAAGAGATTCTACCAACTGTGCCCTAAAATTGCCCCTTTCTTCTGACAGTACGAAAGTAGGATTGCTAGTTCATATACAGATAGATTACTAGTTCAGATAGTGTATATAACTTAATTACATTCTCTATAATAAAAAAGCTGAAATGGTGGCCCAGATTCTCACTGCATGCACATACAAAAGAAACCAGCTTTACTGGTGTGCTTGAAGAGTAAAAAAATGAGATACCTATAAAAGACCTGAAGTAATTGAAAACCTCTGCTTTGGGGTAGGAGGATGCTATCCTGGTTTTTGCTTGACATATATACTTTTCCACTAAATTCTAACCAACCCTGAACACTGAAAGAGGAAATAAGAGGCCAACCACAGCCTCTGAATTCCTTGAGAAGTCCTGGATCTTTATAGGATCAGCATAAGATTCTGCTCTTTCTTAAATTCTGGGTTTGAGTCTTCATTCACTGTAATACCTGACATAAATTCATTCTTATGATACAAAACAGCAGGCGTCCATTGACCTTCCTATCTCCTAATGTGGGAACCTGGGATACAATCCAATCTGCTTCCACTTCCAGTTGCAGCACCTACTAATCCTGCTGCTGTCCTTCATTTTTTTAGGGACAAAACAAGCAAACGAAAGGATCTGACTCATGTCAATTTTACTGGTTCCTTTAGTAGAATTGACAAAATGTTTCATGCTAAACAAGTTTCTGATATATTTTTCAAAGTTTGTTTGTAGCAAAACCATTTATGAATAAAGTTTCCTATGTTCAGAAAATTCATTTGTAAATAATGTCTGTTTAAACAATCAGGAAAACAATATTTTCCTGCTTATGTTCTGAGCGACTGGGTGGACTAGAAATTTTTTTTTTTTTTTAGATGAAAATAGAATCTGTGATGTAGGCTCTGTGGCCTTACTTTATGAATAAGTGCAAGAGAGGATTTTTCATTCTCTGAAGATATATTAGCCCTTAAAAATACTTTAGCTTTGTATTTTATGTCTTATTGAGAATCACTTGAAGTTAATTGAAAACATTGAATCAAACAGTAAGAACTCCAGTCAACTTTTTAATGCCTGGGGCTTACTATTATTTAAGTGCCTAAGTAAAGCTATAGGTTATGAGCTGTAGGCCCTTAGATTTGTATATTCTGGCCTTACATTTTTATCATTAGTGATAAATAATGTCTTAAAAATGTGTCATGTATAATTATTAAAAATTTCTTATCTCAGAAAAATGTGGATTCTACCTTTTGAGTGAAGCGGCCATTTGGGATTTACAGCATTTGCTTTGAATTTTCAGAAGCCATTCACATATAGAATTAATTGGTATTTAATATGAACAAAAAGAGCACTTTTTAGGCTTCATATCACAGGACTAAGAAGACAAGACTTACTGTGACCTTAGAGTTGTCAGCAAACAGCAAAGCAAGGTTTCTTTCTGACTTTGTGCACACAGAGACAGAAGGCTGTGTGATTGTTATTGAAACATGTCTGACATGTATGCTAAGAGCACTGTAGGTCAAATAGCTGTATATATTCATTCTTCTGAGGAGATTACAATATACAGTAAGCCCTAGATACTTCAAGGGAATTTGTAGAGGCAGACGTCTGCACTAGTACATACTTCCTTGGTTAAGGATATTTGCATAAGTTTCAGTACACGCCATGGCTGACCTTATGACCAGATTAACTTGCTTTCCAAGTTGCACTACAGAATCTCAGCAGCTTTTCTACAAGAATCCTGTATGGACTGAAGGCACGTAGGACACAAGACATCCCATAATCACAGTTTTTAAAGAAAGCATACTTTCTTTGCTTTATAGCTATAGCTGTTGACTAGAACATGCCCCTGTATTTATATTAAGATGTAAAGTAGTTTTCTTTTGCCAGAACAAGTGCAGTGCTCATTTGGATACTTAGAGTTTACCTGGGATCAAGTAAAGAGCTGAGAAATTTATGGAAAAGAAATTCTGTAAGAATCATTAAAAGCATAAGCTAAATACATCAGCAATTATTATAGTTCATGAGGTTGGACAGGTAGGGTGAAATTGTTAGTCCTGAGAACCCGATGTTGACACCATATGCACTAAGGTTTAATTTAGACTAGTTCTGATCAAGTCTTGTGGACTGAAGGCCTGTTAGTGTCAGAATCCAATACTCTCTAACCAGGTTCTTTTAGATATTCTGAGTGTAGAGGGTATAATGTTTAATATAAAATGTACTTTTTAAAGATAGTTGGCGTTACATGGGATTTCTGATTTAGCAGGGTGATACAAAATATAATTCATAACACAACACAAATGTAAGTTACATTTAGCAATATATATATATAGCAATTGCAATACACAGTTCAACCACAACACCAATGTGATTCCCATTACCGGTCTCTATAATATGCTCATCATCACGACACTGAGTGTCCCCAGTCTCCAGGAAGGAATATGTGGCTTGAAGCCAGCTCAAGCCCATTGCTCTCCTTGAAATTCTTTTGTTAGTTGCTCAGTTTTTATACTCTGTATTGGGCTGATCCACACATTCACTACCCCCATGCTCGCTCAAGGAGACATTTACACTCTTTCAGTGAACGGAGGGAGAGGCACACTATGAGTTGATCCACTCAGCTATTGCTAGCTGTTAATCTAAAACAAAGGCCACCTTCCTGTCCCCTTCATATTGAGATAAAGTCAGCTTCTCTGTAACAGCTGTGGTCAATCACACCCTGAGCTTCACGGACACATCACGGGCCCATTTCCTCTGAGCCTTCTTCCATTGTTGGGGTTTATTGGTCAGTCACAGTTAGCAACCCAAGTGCATTGGGTGCAGTCCTGGAGTGGCTTTAGTTGGATGTCATCTGAAAGATATCCAATTTAAAAGCTCCCAGACTATCCTGTGATGCAAATCAAAGTACAGTAAATGAAGGTAATCAGAATATTAACTAAAAAAGCACACAAACTAAAGCTGTAATATACATGCATATCCATAGAAATAATGTCCAACTTCTGAAGCCCCTTCACTGCTAACAGAGAGTGGGAGGTTGTGAGAGCATTAGGAAGAGGTATCATGCACGTTTTTGTTGATCTTATTCTTCCTTAGGTATCTACTTATGACCATGGTTGAAAATAAGATGCATGACTTGATGCAGCTTTTCTTACAATTTCTTACAAATTTATTGTAATTGGTAACCAGAAAGAAAAGACCAGACAGATTAACTTCTGAAATAGATAACCATGATGCTATTCAATCCTTCTGACCTTGCTTATAAATTTGGCATCCCAGACACTCTCCCTCAAAGTATTAAAAGCACTTAATACTTTTTAATGAATGCAGTATTAGGTATTAAATATTTACTATTCTAGGACTGTCTGAAATGAAGAGCTATAATGTAGATGTAAGTTACATATCGGACTGGATCTGATCCCAGACACCTGCAGTGGGGCAGGTGGGCAGCTTAGAGAACAGCATTTGTTCTCTGCCTTGAACATGACACTAAATAATGAAACCTGCAATATCGAGGAGGGATAGGGCTAACACTGTGCTGATGTAGTGGACCTGAGAAATGAAAGGTATGTTCCTTTAAGTGCATTTGGTTTGGTTTTGTTTTTTGTTTTTTTTTTTTTTTAAACTTACACCATAACATAATGACAGATGTGAGGTAACTTGCAAATAACAATAATAACAATAATTATCAAGAGTAAGGAAAAACTATTGATGCAGACAATGTTCTTAGTTAAGCAGAAGTGTGGATAAATGATCTCTCGTTATAAAAGCAGGAGAACATAACAGCCTACACTTTCCAATCCTGAGGCTAGTCTGTAACTCACTGCAAAAAAAAAAAAAAAAAGGTTATTGTTGAAAAAAAAAAAAAAAGAATCCCAACCTATTATCAGATCTAAGATTGAACATTTTCTTGATATTGAACCTGGGATGTATTCTGAAAGGTAAGAGAAGTGTTCAGGTCAGCCAAGCTCTTACTACTTCTCTGAAAGGAAATATTCTCATTTTGGGAGGCATTCTTGGAAATAATTCTGAAAAAGAAGGTAAGATTGGGGAGCAAATCACATCTCTCACAGAAGGAGAAACCTGTATGAGTGAAGAGTTCTGCCCTGGAGCACAGATGACACTGAAAAGGACTTTGATTAAAAAGGACACTTTATCTTATTACATGGACAATGATTTTGACCTAAAGATTTGATTGTTGTTTGATATCATTAAAGAGTTGATGTTCTTCTGTTTGTTTTATGGTTTATATTTAATATGCCACTTAATGGACCTGCTGATTATACCTGTATGGAATGCATGAGGTTATTTTACGTTTACTGAAGTGCATTATGGCCATTTACTAGCACTTGGCAGTATTAGCTGCCTTACTACTACTAATAGTGACCTTTAACTTCATGTTGTGAAGAACTGAGCAACGGCCAAGACTATTTTTTTTTTCTCAAAAAATGGAGAACAGTCTGTTTCAATAGTTGCACTTCCAAGTGCAAATTTAGCTCGAGGGTCCTCTGTTACCCCCATTGCTGCGGTTCAGGACTGCAAACAGTGTGTACTTGCAGATATAGTCCAAGAGGAGATTTATAACTAACTCTTCTGAGGTGTGTGTTTGGTTGTTTTTTTAATTCCCCACCCTCCATGGAAAGAAAGGGCTTACTATTAATTGTTCTTTAATTAAATAGCTCTTATCTGGGCCTCCTGAGTCTTCAAGGCCAGGCTGGTGATAGGTTCTTTCGCTTAGATTACAACCTGAAACATTCAGAGTCAGACCATCCAGATGCAAATCCCTAAACTTATTCTGGAGGAATGTCTTTACTAAATAGTGGCAGCATTTGGATTTTACCAAATGTTTTACCCTGGCTTAATTCTCTCTCTCCCTCTCTCTTTAAAAAGCAGTGTCAAATATCAAAGTTACAAATAGCTGGAGGTTATATGTTCTGTTATAAGAGAATTGAGATATGATAGCATAAAAGATTTATATAGTGTATTGCACCAATGAAAGAATACTGAGGGGAGGAGAAGATTGTCCTTTTGCTTGACATGCCTCTCATAAAGTACATTTTTATTGTAAAAACTAGTTGAAATTTCATTATTTTTTGCTCACACTACAGTATCTTCTTTTATTACAGCCTGTCTTTTTAGATGGGTATGGATTTCATTCAGTTGACCACCCATAATCATTTATTACCATTTGAGATACTTATACTTGACACCTTGTACTGGTTTTGGCTGGGATAGAGTTAATTTTCTTCATAGTAGTTTCTATGGTGCTATGCTCTGGGTTTGTGATGAAAACAGTGTTGGTAACACATGGATGTTTTAGTTATTGCTGAACAGCTCTTACACAGAGTCAAGGCCTTGTTTCTCACACTGCCCTGCCAGCGAGCAGGCTGGGGGTGCACAAGAAGTTGGGAGGGGACACAGCTGGGACAGCTGACCCCAACTCACCAAAGGGATATCCCAGACCATATGATGTCATGCTCGGCAATAAATCTGGGAGAGGAAGGAGGAAGGCAGGACATTCAGACTTATGGCGTTTGTCTTCCCAAGTAACCATTACGCGTGACGGAGCCCTGCTTTCCTGGAGATGGCTGAACACCTGCCTGCCGATGGGAAGTAGTGAATGAATTCCTTGTTTTGCTTTGCTTGCATGCATGGCTTTTGCTTTACCTATTAAACTGTCTTTATCTCAGCTCACAAGTTCTCTCACTTTTACCCTTCTGATTGTCTCCCCCATCCCACTGCGGGGGGTGTGCAAGCGGCTGCGTGAGGCTGAGCTGCCAGTCCGGAGTTAAACCACAGCACCTCTGCATATGGCTCACAGACATGACTGAGGACACGTGCTCTTTTGTAGAGGCTCCTGGATGCTGAACAGAATAGATTTGGGCATCTCAAATGGAACTCCCATATGCAGGAAACTGAACACCCTATGTGTTTGGTGAAAGAAAAATTTCTGTCTTCCCTAAAACACAGTCTGACCAGTCTATATTTTCAGACGCTTCACAGAAGGCTTCATGTGGAAAACCAAACAAACAAACAAAACTGTAGCAAATTAAAAAAGAAAAAAAAAAGTAATTCCATAAGATCATCAGCCTGGACATTTGAAGTGTATATTCTTTAAGGAACAAATAGATCAGTGTATCCATTTGGGTCAGGAGATGGGTTGTCGAAGAAAAAAAAAGTTTTAGATATTAAGACTTTAGCAACATATATATAATCAAAAGACTCTTCAAACCTTGTTTTTGAAATGAGTTTAGCTACAATCAAGTCCTGGTTTTGGGGGGGAAGGGGGAGGGGGGAGCTGGTCATGCTTGTATGCATCCAATTTGCAAATGTATGCTTCTAACTGGTTTTACACAGCTCCTGGGTTAGGCAAAGGTCTCAGATAGTAGGATACTCATTAAACTGTTATTTGTCATTGCTTCCTCTGAAGAAAATAAGGAAGGGGCAAGACAAAATTGTAACCTTTATTACTAAATAGCAATGAAAATACTGGGAAACAGCTTTTAAAATAATTGGTACAATATGTTGATGGTTAGAAGAAAAAGGAAGTAAAAAATTACTAAACAAAAATGTTAAATGCTAAAAAACATTTTCTTTTTACTTGTGGATGCTCTTGGACACCAAGAATCTTATTAACTAGTAATTTGTATTTGCACAGTACTTTTTCATCTGTGTATTTCTATTTTGAAGATTGAGGTCCAAGGACAAGCTCACGCGGTAAACCTAGGAGAACCAAACCCTATTAAATATCAGCGGGACTCAGGATTTATGTTTGCCTCTTATTAAATAAGAATTCTTTGTGGAAGAATGTTGTTGGGCTGTAAAACCTTTACAGGTATCACTTTTTCACTTATGTCTGCATGTTTAAAGCTAGAGCACCTCTGCTGATGTTAGTTTGGTACTTTTCATAATTTGACACCAACTGGTGTCATCCAAATATATTTATTCATCTTCTCTCGACCTACACACCCCAAAGAAACCCCACTGCATTATCTGCCAGAACATTAGAAAATCACAGGTCACAGATGATACACTCCTCCTCCTGTTCATTCTTCCTATATGTACAGTATTCTAAGGCAGATTTATGCTATTTGAACCATCAGATTTAGTTGGAATACCATGATTCTATAGCCAGTATCTTAAAAACAAACACAGCTAGAACACGCTGATAGCTTTTATTCCTGGTTGCTCTAAAGCAAGAAATGTAAAGCTGTAATTGACCTTAAGTCTGAACTTAAAAAAAAAAAAAAAGAAAAAAAAAAGCAAAAAAAAAAGCAGCCAGAATGTTTAAGAATACCAAAATAGTCTGGAATGACTCCATCTTTCCTTTGGTTCACATTACTTCTTTGCAACTTGTGGGGGTCTTCTTCTGAAGTAACATCAGAGACAGTTATGTACACTAAAGGATGAAATATTCAGTAAAGAGCCCTCTTAGTTATACATTCCTTTAATCCTGAGGCTGCAGAATTTCATTTATGTTCCATATGTTTAATACTAAACTAATCAAAGATATGTCTCACCTGTCATAAACTTTCCTTTGGTGTTCTCCTCCTGGGGTTCAAAATCTAGAATATTACCTATTGACAAAATTTCTTTATCAGAAGTGCAGCTGTTCATGAAATTTTACATGCAAAAGCATATAAATATAAAATTTGTTAACATTTTAGGTCTATTACTGGAGTGCTAAGACTTCAGCAGGTGCAATAGATATCTAGGGTAGATTTTACTTAGAGCAATGTACAACACTTCTCTGGGATAGCCACTGCCTGTATGAATATACCTAATGGCAGCAATAGTTGAGAATCTATTAAATTACATGACTGAATTCATTGTATGAGTAAATTCATATTTAATCTTAGTCTTATGTTATGTGTGCAACCAAGGGAACTGGACAGCCACCCTTATAAGTCTGCTTTTTGTTTGTTTGCTTCTAAAGGCAGAAATTGCCACTCTATTGTCGTAAAGCCAACTGGCATGTATCTCGGATACACTGAACGTTTATTTGTTATTTCTTCTATCATCTACGCTAGGAGATAACAGAAAATTATGGTTTTATTTTCATAGTTTTCCTCTGGCTCTGAAATGTCTTCATGTGCATTCCAGAGAGTTACTATGTTGTTTCCAGACATTATCATCTGAGACACTGTGCCAGGGCATTAGAAAAACTGACTCAAGAATTACCTCTATTATTCAAAGAAGAAATAGTTTTCTCTTTGTCTCTTTGACAGTAATTCCTGGAAGCCAAGGCTACCTGGGTTTTTAAAACTTAGTCTCAGTTTATGAGATATCTAGATAACGGTAGGCACAATTAAGGATTCTCAAATAAAGTAATCTGTACATTCAAAATGCTGCCTATGCTTACAAAGAGAAATATAGTAGTAAAAGCTCAATTACTAGTATTGTTTGAAAGCTGCTTTTGAAAAAGAAGGGAGGCAGTCCCACCTAAAATTCATGCCTGACTATCTCTATGTGAAGTGTGCATATTATCAGACACAGATTAGCCACATAATTTTAATTGTTCAATTAACTGTATGAGGATTTTTATTAAATTCCAGATAGTTTAGGTTATAATAAATACTCAAAAACTACACCTTATTAGATTTCATTAATAAAAATTGAATTTAAAGGTAAAGATTCTAGAAAGCTAAATGAAGATAGATCTAAAAATAGCATTTTTTGATGTTGAAACATAAGATACAATAGCCTATGAGCATTCATATTATGATATTGTTTAACATCTAAGGTCAAGTCAAGACAGTATCATGATAAGAACATTTGTAAATTATGAAAGAATGATGCAAAGAATTTTCTATCCTGAATTTATACAACCTCAATTTTATAAACTTATTCACAAATTAAGAAACCTCACAGCCCGTTTTTTTTTCTTAAAATAATTTCTCTGAGTCTGCCTGTCAGTGCCCTACAAGAGTGACCTATGGCCATAAAGTATGTCCTCAGTTCTTTTGGGAAATCCGTTTACTTATTCGGTTTCACAAAGCTGGATTTATCAAAGATATTGATCTGGCGAAGTCCCTATACTCAGAAAATGTAAGGTTCATCTCATCTTCAGAAATTAGACTAAGATAAGTGTCTGGGCTCCCTTAAAATCAACAGACAGATATAGGCTACATCTGTATCATCTGCTTGTAGAGTATCCCCATTTTCTGGGGCTAGATACACCCCCGGGACACAGTCCTGCCTGTGTCGGATCAGGATCTCACCATTCACCTCTTTAGCACCCTGACATCCCAGCAGGTGAATCTAGATATAGCCACAGCTACTTCCAGACAGTGGTTCACCTAGCCTCTGATCGGGCAGATTGAATCACTGGCAGGATTTGCCTTTCTCTTGCCATTCACAGTTAGAGAAGTTTAGAGGATTAGCTTAAGCTAGGAACCTAGCTTCAAGCTAGCTAAAGCTAAGTAACCACTTAAAACTACAGAAATACAGATTGTAAGGACCTCAAACACCCATCTGATCATCTCTTTAAAAACTGAATGAGAAGTATTTGGTTAGAATCAAAAACACCTCAAATATCTGTTAGGGGTTTTTTTAGTACTATACTTTAAAATGTCCAGTGAAAGAGATCCCATTATCTTCCTTGGGAGGCCATTTTTGTGCACAAAATCTTACCGTTTCAAAAGTCCTAAGTTCTAATTTAAAACTTCTTCACTAAAAATTATCTTCATTCCAGTGACCATGAAGCACAATGAAATCTATGGGGAAAAAATGCTTTAGTGAGAAGCTACTTTTATGTATTTCTATTAATTTTATTTTTTTCTTCACAAAACGTTCCTTTTATATAAATTTCCCATGGACCACAGCATTCTTGTGGCTGTCTGCTGGGCTCTGTTCAGTTTTCCTTTATCTGGAAAGTATCTTGCCTGAAACTGGAAAGCGTACTCTGGCTGAGGCCCTTATCAGTGTTGAATAGAGAGGAAAAATTTAGTTCATGTATCTCATTTACAAATTTATTTCTTTAAGTGCAGAGGTAAAAAGGATTTAATACATATCAGGACACATCATACAGCAATGGTAACAGCCTATGGACTAGGTCAACTCAGGTGGGTTTCATCCAAGGTTTAAACGAGAGAATTTTTTAAAGCTTCCTAAGCATAGGTGTTTAGTGCCCTCTCAGATGCTCAAGAGTACCTTTGAATACCTTCACAAGACCTTCGGTTCTTTGTCTAGTCACACCTTCCCTGTAAATACCATGTCATATTTGACAGGAATATAGCTCGTAGCATCTTGAATACCTACCGAGCCCAGGCTGCATTTACATTGACCATTTGCAGAAGTAAAATGTAGGGTGAGATGGATCACTCTCTGGGCTTAACCAGCCAGCTCACTTGGGGCTTAATAAGGGCTTAATCACTTAAATTGGATGCAGACTCCTACATTGTAGACCCCAACAATTTAGGTAAGAAGTCATTCCCCTTAGGAAAATTCTGTCTTATCAATTAAGTAGACAGCTACTGCTTAGAGGAGCTGTTTATTTGTATTAGTGGATTTTTTTAAGAACAGGTTAAATAATAAACTCCAGAATAGATGAACCTTGGAACAACTTTTTTTTCCAGTTCAATTTTATACAGTTATAATATGTTATTCTGAAGATTTCTGGTCTATCAAAAAATAAAAAGAAAACATTATCCTTGATAGACACACAATTTTACTAAATAACTGTTTTTCATTCTCTGTACTTTAAATACAAATTTTAAACTTTCTAGTGCCCTTTGATAATGCAGGTTCATTTGTATTTTGTTCTGTGCTGCTGCAAAAGCAGCAGACAGCAAACCACGCAGATAAGCGAGGGATTTCATCTAGCAACATGGACACATTAGAATATTTTTACATTCACAGTGGATAATATTCTAAAAGTTCTTCCAAAGTTTACTGTGTACCATATAATTATTTTCAGTTTTTCATTTCTGCACAGCTTGTTTTGCAAATGTCAATAGAAAGCATACAAGATTTTACCATCCCAAAGTCTTGTTTAGATGAATATTGCCAAATTATTTTTAAAATAGATTTCTCAGTGTATTTCTTATGCATTTTTTACCTCCTGAAAGTGCTTTTCTAAAGATGATGGGTACCCTACATAGAGGACCAAGGCTGTCTCTGTCAAAGCAAAACACAATTACCATAAAATGTAATCATTAAGGAATAGTACAAACATATTTAACAAAAAAGTCCAGATCCCAATGAGACTGTGAAATTCTGCTGCTTGTAGACTAGATGAAACATTTTCTGAAAGATAGATGGGGAGTGTGAGTTACTTAATGCCCAAAGGTCTGGCAAATATAGAGTCAATTGTTTTACAGATGCTGATGCTTCCTTGGTCTGAATGGAGATAAATATTTCTGCTGGGTGCTACAGATTCAAAAGAACAATATTCACTCCACTCAGATATCAGAGATATGCATCCAGTGCCTGCCTGAGCTCAAGGTATACCTTTGGTGAGCATAGGGCAAGCCGGTGCATTTGAATCTCTGCTGGAAGATGAGAGTAGCCATTTCTTATCACCTCTGCAGAAGTTCTTGGGCATAAATTATTCTGCCTCGGACAAGAAAATTATATTAAGGAGTTCTCAGACAGTATGATCCTTGGATACTGAAGAGATAAGAACTATATGGATTCTGGATGCATAGTTGCAAAAATTAATTTAATTCTGGTCACCACTTTAAAGGTTTCTTCAAATCTAGGGAAGACATTTATACCTTTTTTTCAGAGAATGAGAGTAAATCAGTTATTCCCAATTAAATACTGGGACAGAAACTACTCGATTAAATCAAATGAAATTTTGAAAGCTGGGGTTGTAGGGTCTCCACCAAGCACTAAGTTAATGTAGGGGACTATAACTTAGGTTATGTGACAAAATTCATCTGCCTACCCACAAAGGAGCTCAGAAAGACAACGGCAGGAGCGGGAGCCCAAATAATACCCTGCTGCCAAATAAATAATACTCCAAAGTGCCTCACAAGGGGCCATCGGCTCATCAAAGGCCCATCTGCGGAAATCAGAGGAGCACTGGGATGCACAATGGCAAGCGGGAATCCGAATTAAGGTCTCCTAAGGAACAAACACCCTGTCCAGTCCCCTTCCAGGGGTGTCCCAGCAGAGCCTCAGCCCCATTGCCCGGGCATGAAACCCACCACAAAGAGTCATAGGGAGCATCTCTCTGGATCAGCATTCAGACTAACGGGCTTGCTGCCTAGGGATGTGGGACATATTATGGGATGCAGGGGAAGAGCAGTTTGACATTGCACAGGACTTATTATGGGATGTCTAAGGGAGGATGGGATGTGGGGCAGGAGGACACAAGGTAGGGATTTAGGTGATTTTGGGAGGAACAAGTATGGGAAATAGAGGGTTAAGGGGTTAAAAAGGGCTGGTCACATGTAAATAGCTGGCTACTCAGTATACACATCAGGCCTATGTCTTGGCCTTGACCAGCACAGTCTGTCCTATCTTCTTATTAAATTCCTTTCCAACTCTTTCCTGGGTGAGGGCTCTCTACTCGATGTGCACGTATGGGGGGGAGGGGGGCCTATGGGGGTGTGAGTGCAGCAACTGGAGCAAGTGCAGGTGTACAAGGGAGCGTGGGATCACTAGCAAGGATCAAGTCGAGCTAGCCGGTGGGTAGGTGAAATGACTGGGAGCAAGAGGGTGGGTGGGTCTCCGAGGGCTAGCCTGTGTGTCTAGGGATGAGAGCACAGGGGGATCGGCTATTGGGACCAAGGGAGTCCTCACCAACTCTGTGTGTGTGTGCAACAGTCTGTACCAGCAACATGAGCGGCACTGCAGCCTCGGGGACTCGAATGTCCAGCAACTGGTGAGACTGGGATCCAGGGGCAGTTACTGGACAGACTGAGTGTCTGAGCCCAGCTGCTAGAGGGATCCACACTGAACCAATGTACATATGTATATATATTCTCACTACTGGACCTCCATCCTGCTCAGCCAGAGAGAGGAGCAGGATGAGGCTGTTGGTGCTGTTTGTGAGGATGTTTAGTGTGTGTGTCTGTCTGTGATCTGTGTGGCTGGCCATGGGTATATGGATATATGTGGTGTATATGTGTGCTTGGTGTGTGTGCCTGCTGAGAACACGTCTGCATACTCACTACTGGTCGGACCTGGGGATATGGAGCAGCACAGCAGCAGCAGCCTCGCCTCTCTCGGGCAGTTGGATTCCTGTAACAGAAACTACCCTCCACAGCTTAATATGAATTTTATGTACTAGTAGACAATTCACAGCCACTGCTGGTCTGTATTGTTTCTTTAAAAGAGAAGGTAAATTTACATCCAAGGAAAACTCAAAATAAGAAATAGGTTAATAGGAGAAAACAGAAGTAATGAAAAAGTCTGGAACCAGAGTCTTTGATGCCCTTTCACTCAACCCTGACTCATAGGTTCTTATTTTCTACCTAGGATTTTATTATTGCATTTACATTTGTCAGAAATGACAGATGACACAGTATGCCAGGTCTCCATAATTCCCTTTGTTGTGGTATCTCTTGTAGCTTACACAAAGTTGTTTTGTGGAGAAATATTAGGACAGAAATGCTCCACACACATCTGTGGGAAAACTGCCAAACGGCATTTCAGCTTTCCACTACTAAGTTACTAAAAAATATCCAAACAGAAAGAGGCAAACAACAATTACAGTCCTAAAGAAAGATACACTAAATTTTTTCAAAGCTCCAAAGGACTTGTCTGTATTAGGAAAAAGGTATGTTTCAAAATTAACAATTCCCCCAGCCCTACCCCACAATCTAGACATTGTCTAAATCTATAAACTTAACTTCACTGATTTTTGGTCAAAATTAAGAAAGTCTTGTTTTGGTGAGTAACAGTCCCAGAGAGAACACTAGAATTTGATATTCTTTTCTTCTTGTTTGTTCTCTTCTTGGCCATGTTCTGGGTCATTGCCACTCACTCTTTCCAAGATAACAGTTGAACAACTCATAGGACACCTCATGACATGCAACGTATATTCACATATATTAAAATGTTAGAACAGCATTCAGAGGCAGAAAGATGTACCGTAGCCTTCCCTTTTTTTTTTAAACACTTTGAACTGAAAATTCACAAAAATAGTAATTACACGTTGTGTTCATAGGAGCAACACATAGATCCTTGAGAGATGCAGGGCGAAGAGCTATGGCATGTGGGCACAGGGAGCGTGCTCTAAAGTAAGCTTGCTTTCAGCAGCATGCATGCAAGGCAGTTCATGTCTCTTAACCTCAGGACCTATGTATGGTGCCCTGTCCCTCTGTCATCTAGCAGCTACACTGATACTAGTAATCACTGTCAGGGCACAGATTCTTAGAATTCTATGCACAGACATTGCATGAAGGAAGCACAGATGGGTACGGATGGTAAACCCATGCTAAGCCTCATGTAGTCAGCTAGATCCTCTTTTACCTTTGCCCCCCAATAACAAAGTTAAAAATTTATCTCTTTGGGGAGCCTTTCACTGAATTCCTACTCTAGGAATCAGCAGGAATGTATTACAAAGGGAAACTGAAGGCTCTGCTGTCACCTGTCTCAGACAATATAGCTTTTTTGTGTGGTGTTAGAAAGAATTTATATTCATCCAGATGAAAATAATGAATGAGCTGAACAGGTCATTCAGCTGCAGGGCTGCTGAAGATTGTTTCAGGGCCCACGAGCTTCAGGGCTGCTGAAGATTGTTTCAGTCATAATAAAATGCTGAAGTCCATGCATTTTGGTTTACTTACAAAGTTTGTCTGAGCACAAGAAGAACAGGAGGTAGTAAAGTCAGTCCCCTGGCTGCAGAACTAAGTCTACTAAAATATGCATCCTCAGTGTGCTGCCTTTCTTTATTGGAGCTATAGAAATAACCCTCTTGCTTTCAATAAGAAATAGTACTTACCCAAGTGAACTTACCATATGAAAAGACAAGATAGGCATGGGAAAAATATTAGCCCTTTTATAGGTATAGGTACAGGTTTTATAGGTAGACAGTCCAGAATAAGTGATTTTTCCCTATCTATATACCATGCCTGAGACAGAAATCTCATTTGCTCCAGCCTGCAGATTCATCTGTTGTCTCCTGAGACAGAAAGGTATAGGTTTTTTTCTATACATCATTTTATCCAAATCTGATTTCGCCCAGAGATGGCAAGAACTGTATGAACATAGGCTTTTCTACCATTCCACAGTATGTCCAGGAACTCCTTCTGGAACAGGACTTCTCCGGCATATTTTTCATACACCAAATGGAACCTCAAAGGTACTGTTTAGCCAGGGTAATCTCTGAGCAATTTAGTAGATTGGAAAATACGCATTGGAGTGTATTTAGGATTTTGAAAAATGACACGGCAATCCCAACTAAAACTCTACAAAATAAGGTCCAATATACTACCATTCTGGAGAATAATGACTCTCTATCAACTAAAGCTAAGAGTATAATTTATCAACATTAGTCTTGATGGGGCATCCAGTGCAATGTGATTGATTTAAACGTGTAGATTTTTAACGTTTTGAACAGGTGGCCAACTTATAACAACAGTTTAAACTCTTATAGCATCTTATCATGCTGAGGCAGCTCATGGTGTTTTACAATGACATTAAAATTAAAATTTAATCTATCCTGCAGAGTTAATAATTAGCTAATGTCAGTTAAAAGTCAATGAAAACAAATCAGTCTTAAATGCAGTCTTAAAAAAGAAGAAAATAGGGATCTCCTGATGTCAAGAGGCAATGAGTTCCGCCAAGCAGATGCATGGCAATGAAAAGAGCAAGCACCTTAAGTGACATTTCAGTGGGGGTTAAAATTTAAAAAGATGGTTTTTGTTCTTGGCTGCTAGGCCTGCTTATGGCTTCGTTCACTTTTTGATTTATAAAGCAGTATAACAGTCCTTGGTGATGGAGTCAAAAGGTAGGTGTCTTCTCCTTCAGCAGACAACTGCAATCACTGCGTTTCCACTTTTCTCTCTAGCCCAGTGAGTTCTGCAGTCGTTTCTGCAAAGTAGCACAGTGCCAAAATGAAAAGATTCCTCAGCATCTCACAGCCTTATAGTTACGTGGATTTTAATCCCTTCAGTCTGAATCCCATTTCAATAAGTAGGAACATCATCCCCTGACCTCTGTGTTTTACAAAAAAGAGGTGCCTGTTATTTCGAAAAGAGGGACACAAGTGCATTAGTGCAGGAGATGTTTCTGAGTTGTAAGCCTGGTCTGACATTAAGTGCAGGATTTAAATCTTGACCTTCTCTATTATATAAACCTTGCACAGCATGCTCTCTGTTGTGAATCACATTTAATCCTCCTCGTGCATTGTATAGAGAGTTAAGGTATTTAACTGAGGGCTATGCATTTTACTTGAGAAATGAGTTTTGTTTCTGCTCTGAACTATTCATTGGTGATGCCCGTCATTCTCTGTGGACTACTGAGAGATCCTAGGAAACTAGTTTACTTTAGATCCCCACATCTGACATGGCTAAAGAATGTATGTGCTGTGAGACTCAGTGTTGCAATCTCCTTGCGATCTAGCCTTCAACTCAACTGCCTTTTCGTTTTTCACCTGAAAAAAAAAAAAAAAGGAATTATAGTGTTTTCATTCCTTATTGGTCTGATTCTTACTCTCATTAAAACAACTGTGCAGTACTTGCATGAAGCCCGTTAATTACCTTTAGGCTTGGTCAAAACTACAAGGAAAAGGCGGAAAGGTAGCATGCTATCCTACATTTGGTATCTTAATCCGGCTAACAGCTGTAATGAAAGAAGACAGTATGGATACTCGCATGTATATTCCCAGAACATCTGGAGAGCTTGCTTTCGCTATTTGTTGTTATCTGTGCTAGCCCAATTAAGCTATCACAGGTGTGCTACAGATCTGTCAAGTGTCATGCATTGTGGTGAAACTCATAGGGTTGACTCGCACTTCTACATTCTTCTGTGGTTCAGGCTGTAGCTTCACATGGATAGCAGTGTAGAGTATGTCCCACTCCCAGATACTGCCATTCACTGAGCAGGATAGAGGCAGTCAGATAAACGAGAATGTTGTCAACTCGTGGAAGTGCATGTTTAAAGCACCCCATGCCCCCCTGCTGCAGACTATTGCCATACTGCCTTCCTCTTCCAGATGACCCAGCCCAATATTGTTTCAAGCACATGTACAGAGAAATCTGGGAAAGTCTCCGTATTTGCACACTCTAAAATTCCACCTTAATTTATCACATAGGTGTACATTAGACAAGAAACATCTAATGAATAAACAGGTGATTTCTATTTGTTCAGCAAAGTTGCAAATATATGAGAATCTTATGAGTTAGTGCATATATTAGTTGGAAAAATATGCAAAAGTATGTGCAGAAGAAACATAGCTCTCTGGTTCTTGTCAAGCTGCCAACATGGACATTAGTCTTGTAAAGTTTGGGCACCCTGTAGGGTTTTTATATGTCATCCTAAGTACCTAGTTAGTATTATAAAAATTGACTGATAATAAGTGCAATTAGGTCAAGAGAGAGATCATGCCTCTGAAGTGTCTAATGGCAAGATCTTGACAATAGGAGATAGCTATGCAAGGGAAGTATCAAAGAAGATACAAGAATACATAATTAAGGAGTGACAGAGGTCAGCAATTACCACTTGGACATTTGTATTTCTTTCCTCAGGACAGGACAGTAGAATCAGAAGAGGATTTAAGTTCAAAGCTGATACAGAAAGAGGACAAAAATATTGTTAATTTCTATAATGCTTTTAAAATTATTTTAATAGGTATGTTATGCATTTTATTCAAAATTTTGTCATTTATTAGTGAACTGAAAAGTTGTAGATACATTTTTATTACTAAAGTGTAAAAGGTATAAATGAGCTTTTTATGTACATGTTAATTACAAAGACAAAATAGGAGTTAACATGTTAAAATCCTTAAGTACTGTTTGCAGGTACTTGAAGTTTTGAAAGATGTATGGCAGGATAGTTTGGTATAAATTAAAATGCTTATTAAATGTCAGTAGTTGTAATAAGTGATTGATATCTAATTAATGTGTCATATGTGATAATTTTTAAATGTTAATTAATGCCTAAAGACTTAATAAGTGCTGCTTGACCTATTAATTATATTAGACAAAAACATACAGTAATTGTTTCCTAAATGAAATGCTTAAATAAAGTGTTTAAAGTGTTACCATATGATGCTGCCATGGTAGCAGACTGATTTTATATAAGGCCGTGATTCAGGGATAACCTTTGAACTTCTACTTCACACATTTATGTAGAACAGAGTTGCACTATTTCCAGTTTCACTGGAAAATTTACTGGCCACTTCATTCTCTTAGAAGTGAGAAATTAATACTGTGGGCTAGACCCTGCCGTAATTTAGACAGGCGCTGCAAAAGTGTTTCCTCGTGTGCCTATCAGCGCAGATCAGTCTTCGGCGGCCCTCCGCGTGCTGTCTCAGCCATGGTTATCTCCTGAGCAGGCTGGCAGTGACGATACATTCTGGGGTCCATCCTCACCTCAGAGAGAGCCCAGCTTTAAGAGAGATGCGGTCATTAAGCAAAGAGATGGAGACAGTGGTCCAGTGATTAGTCATTATAAAGGATGAAGGGCTGCTTCACAGATTTCCAGTGTGGCTGCGACAAAGCCATGCCACTTTTTTAAAGATGCTATGCCCTAATCTTCCTTTACTCCCTCTGTAACATAAGCATAGCATTTTCTTCTTATAACAGTGTTTTGAAATTAAAATCATTAAAAATTGTGAGGTGTTCATATGCTCTGATAGCTGGCAGCCAGAAAAGACATCAGAGTTCCTTTATAATTACGGTGGAATAAAGTGATTACTGTTTGCAGAATATTCATGGGAAGTTTACAAGTCTTCTCACAATTATCTTTACAATATTTATATATATGTACATATTATATCCACTTGATTAATAAATAATATGATCTGTATCTAAAATATATATATTTAATTTACTTAATGAATAACTTATGAACATTTTTCTCTTTGTATCTAAAGTTTAATAGAAAAAAAATCCTAATTTTAAATTCATGTTAAAACTGTTTTATCTGGAATTTTTATTTTAATATTCTAATTGAGAGTAATTTTATAAGAACAATTCCTGTCTTTTGGAGGACTAGATTTTTCAAGTGTTTCTTTGGTCAATTGATACTTTAAATTAAAAAATATTTCCAGTTAGCTTCTGGAAAATATTTGCATACTTAGCTATTATGCCTGATATTCAAGATAAATTCCACAGTTTTAACTCTGTTTCTTTTACAGCTCCTCTCCTAGCATCTGTATTCTTTAGCTGTCATTCCCATGCGCGTTTCAATGGAGCCATTTCAAATATCTCTTTACAAAGTTTCTATATTCTTGCTCAAAGAGCATTTGGTAGGAAAATATTCAGATGAGTTACCAGGAATAGTTTATCTTCCTCAAAGTTTAAGACCAAAGATGAGAAGTTTCCTGTATGGAAACCAATGTTTATTGGTTTTGGGGTGTGCTGATAAGAAGGGCAGACCCTCTGGAGCCAGTATTCTGGTATTCTGACTTGCATATTCAGTTACCATGTCCCTATTTCTTATGCTGTGACTCTGAGTATCCACAAGCAGTCAGTATCAGTGATAGCAAATTGGGCTGGAACTGTGGTCTCATCTAGAATGGTAATTTTCCACCTTCCATAGCATAAAATGACATACATCTTGGGAGGGAGTGGGGTGGAGGGAGGTAGTTATAAAATAGTTTTCTAAGTGTAAGAAAGATCTTTATTTACCTTCTTACGATATTGCAAGATAAATTTTTAAGATCTTAGCCATTTGAAAACATTCTGTTTCCTAGAGTGCTATTGTGTGTTGGCTTTCATACAAATTTCCCTATAATTGCCTACAAATCTTTATAATTATCCTTGATATAATATCCTTTGGCATTCAGAATACTTGATTGCCAAACACAATATTGTAAACAGAGGAAGGAAGGAAGGAAGAGAGGAACGGAGGAAAGGAAGAAGGGAAGGAGGGAGGAAGGGAGGAAGCGAGGGAGAAAGGGAGGAAGGGCGGGAAAAGGCAAACTGTAGTCTTTTCAGCCAAAAAGTAGTACAGCTGAAGTCCAATCACACGTAAAACTTGTGTAATGGACTAGAGTCAGGCTCATGAGTAAAGTTATCTACGTTAAAAACTAACAGCTCTGAACAATTTTGCATTTTTTAAGCCATTAGATAACCAGCTTTTTAGAGACAACAATGAAATTAATTCCTGGCAGAGGTGTGCATGATGATCAGAACTTCTGCAATTATAGCAAACAGTAGGTTTCTCACCTTGATTTGTATCCTTAGAGTTACGACCTTGTGTCACTCTGAGAAAAATATGGAGGTGTCAGTGACTTGCATGACAAAGTGCTGCCATCAGGAATCTTAAGTAGGACCATCAGCAGCTACAACAGTTACTAATGGAAGAAAACAATCTCCCAGGTCACTAAAGGAAAAAAACACCTTTACATTTAAGGTAAGGATGATTTTGATTTTGAGGTTCCTGATGTACCTGTGAGTTGCACAAGTTTAAATGAAAAGTAACTCAATTTAAATGAAAAGTAACTATCCATTTATTTTGGATAGATTTGATCTAAATTAGGTGAGAATTAGAACCCCAAACAAGTATTTTCCATGAGGATATGGATTTAAAGAGGGTTTCCTTAGGCTCCCTGCTTGGTGAATGGATAGATAGACTCCTCCAGCAGGTGGAAGAGAACGGAAAACTAATATGGTCTGTGAGAGGAAAAGCTAACTGGAAAACAACTGATTAAAGAAGTAATCAAGCTTGTCTTTCTGCACCATATAGTTCAGTACAGCCTGGAACTGCCACAAATGTTGGATGCAGACATGCAATGCGACCTCTCTGCAAGTAAAAATTGCCCCCAGAGGTCTTTGTACTACTGTGTGTAGATGCCTGGATTGACTTGCGTACCTTCACGCTGCATTCCAGGAGGCAGCAGTCACACCGGCTGGGCTATGAGTCCGATTCATAGGAGACTACATAGGCACAATGGGGCCAGGATAACACAGGCCGATGTGCATCTTGAAAGAAGAGAAGGAAATACTGTAGGATGTTCGGATATTAAAATCTTCAAAGAGATTCTGAAATGCCAATGGAAGTAGCAGTAACATAGTGGGCAAAGGAAAAATGCCGCCGTCAGAAAGGGTGATCTTTTCCTTTTCCCTTCCTTATTGTTTGTGGGGCATACTGACAGGGATCCCCTCCTCCCTTGAAAACCCAAAAGTGTGTTTAACAGCTGTGCCTCTGATTGAAGTTTGGGCCCATAAGTATATTTTAAGAAGTGAACAAGTTTAATTTAAATGCTAATATGCAACTTAAAATAACATGCATTTTGGCTCATGACTGCCATAAATAATAATTATTGGTCTGTTTTCACTGTCCTTAGTGGGATGCTAAAGCTGGAATAGACTTTCAGGGTGAACATATTGATAAGATCACTGTTCAGTGATTTTGCTGATGATTGTTTTGGTGTTCATCATTTTTCAAGTGTGCTACATAATAAAGCTGGTCTGCAAGCTTTGTGTGCATAGTGGATACATGTGCAGTTATTTGAAAATAGGTCAAATTGTGCTCAGTTTATGGCCTACAGATAGTGGAAGGGCGAAGATAACAATTCTGATAGTTCCCACTTCAACAGCGCAGCCTATTTAATAGCTACTGTCGGTGCATCAACTTAAAGATGGTTAGTTGGTAAGCTCGGCAGATTTGAGATAACTTGAGCTATTAGCATCAGGCAGATGAGGCCATAATATTGATTGTTGGCAGGCAAGAGAAAAACATAATCCTTAGGAAGAGGTAATGCAAAAATATCTCCAGGCTTCCTTTGGCAGTCAGAGCCCACTCATGTCCTTTTTGGGGAAAATAAAACAGCTTGAGGGTTATAGCAGAGACGCAAATATTATTTTCCAAATGGTAGAACTGAAGAAATTTGAAGCAGAACTGATTAGAAATCAGTGGAATAACTGTATGTATTAAGACTGTCTACAGATTTACTGTTTGATAAGGTAAGCAAAAAATGAACAACAGGGTAAAAGCCTCTACCAGCAAAGTGGGTAAGCAAACGGCAGTCATCATACAATAGACAGTCAGGTTTCTTTGATTATAGTGGTTGGTCTAGCACATGTAACTGGTAACTATGTAATACAGTGACCAGGTTAAGTAAATATGTTTTGGGTTTTTTTTGTTTTGTTTCGGGTCTTTTTGCATTTTGAATTCATATGCTTGGTTTCTGTGTTTTGATTGAATTTAAACCTTGAGTTTGAAACCTGCTTCTCCATACAAACACCAGGCATGTGGTATAGAAACATCTCTGTGCACTTTCTTCCCACTAAACTGCTTGGAGTAATGTACATAGCATGACGAGCACAGACAGAAACGTATAAAGCAGTGTCTATCTTTGTACAAAAGGTGGTCAAACTGTATCTAGATGTATGTGTTGTCTATGCTATAGAAGGTAAATGACAAATAATGAATTCAAATGAGATCCAAATGAATTCACGTGAGACACATTAAAATTTTAAACCTCCTTCACCAACTTACAGAGCCTAGTAGAAGTAAAACCAGATAAAAGGAGTCATGGAAAGAAGCATCCTTTTATTAAGAGTTCTATTTTTTCCCTCAACACTTGTAACTGAGTACTATTTTTAAAAAGTTTTACTATAAAAGGAAGAGTAGAGGCACTTTAAGTAACTGTAGTTTTACTTAACAAACAGTAATTTTTCAATGCCAGAGTTAACTTGTATAAAAGCATTGATATTATGGGCACGAGACAGAGGGAAGGAATGAGGAGATTGGGACATCCACAGACATTTTAATTAAAATATATATTAAAATTAAAAACTTCATGTAATAGTTGTTTTCTTTGCATCTCTATCTTCTCGTGAAACATGTTCTTGATCATGACACGTGACTGATTCTAACCTACGTGGAAACCATGCAGGTCATTGCTTCACATATATAGAAACCTACCAGCATCTAATACAATTTCAGAATCAGAAAACCTGCTTCTCTGCACCTGTTTCGACTTCATATTCCTGGCCCACCTGCAGTTCACCAGATGTTCTGGTATTTCATTGCTTGCTTGTCTCTATGTGTACTTTATTGTGTTTACCAAAGAAAATGCTTTGGATAAAGTTACTGGAGACGTTTATTTATTTCCCTGCTGAGTGACAAACCAGACTAGAGATTCGCAACAGATTTTCATCATACTCCTTCCTACAAGTGATAATAAAGAAAAACTTCATGTTAATAAGGGAATAAGTGAGTCAATATTGTGTGCAACATAATATAAAAATTTACCAGTGTCCTGTGGCTTCCCAAAATTCACATTTCATCGCCTTTACATAAAGTAAGAAATCAATAAACAAGCAAATAAAATTGATATAGAAGCTTACATTTTGAAACTGTGAGAAGAGTTATATTCCTGAAAATTTCCTGAAAGACTAGAAAAATGCTCACCGAGATCCTATATGAAAATGGAACAGAAAAAAAAAAGAAAAAAAAGAAAAAAAGACTTTGGTATGCCTTAGAGTGCTAGAAAATGTATGATGAACTAGTTATATCAATATGCCTGTGATTTTCTAAGGAGGTTAGGGTTGCTCTTTTAAAAAACCTTCTGGCTAGTAATTTTAATTTAGATTGCTACCTTAAAGGGAATATTATAAATAATTACAGATCTCAGTTAGATCCCAGATAAGTGCTGTACCACTAGGCATAAATATATTGAATAAAACAGTACTAAGAAGTTTTTAAGGCAGTAAGTTCCAGATTTTCAGTTACTTGCATTGTAAGCATGTCGGATCACTCTGCCCCAACAAAATAGACTGAAATGATATTACTTCTGTTCATCTCTTGCTAGCTGCTGTCCTTCCATGAAAAAGCACAGAAAAGTCTCACTTGTATTAATATATCCTTTTCTTCTAAATGTTCCTTGGTCTGTATCCACTGTGTGTTGATAAAGAAATTCTCAAGGAATCTGTTCATATTTTTGAAATTCACGTCTGCTCAGTAATTACAAAACGTCCTTACCACACACACAACTGTATCAGATTGATGAGGACTTTCTAAACAGAACAAGTTATATCAGTGCATTCATGCATACCATGGGCTACTGTTAGCACTGCCATACTAATCAGGGTCACATCTATTCATATGTCCTGATTGACAAAGTCCAGCAAAAACGTGTAAGTTATATGTAGCTCTACTCAAGACTTGTATTGTTGAAAATATCAGAAATATTCCTAGAGCAACTCTGGTGCCTGAGTTGATTTGCAAATTGCCCTGAAGGCTGCATGTAATGGAATAAATAATCCTGCATCCTATATTCGTTATGCATATTTTCTGCCATGTCCAGCCCAAGCCAAAAGATAGACAATGCTTTTTGCAGATCCTTCGGAAAACTTTGCCCACCTATTCAAGAAGTCTGATTTTTTTAGCTTTACTGTCAGTTTTTGTTGTTACTAAGAACTAATAGATTTATTTGCTGGATACCACATATTTCGTATCTGACAAAGGTACCTGAAGTGTCTGTTGCCAATTTGTTTTGTCACTGTTTCTGTATCATCATGCTGTTTCTGCCAGCATGCTGACAAGGAAAATAATTTCAGATTTATTGCAAAACAGAAATCACTGAAACAATCACCCTAGTCAGTATGTGGTGGAAGTGCAAAATTAAAACAAGGCACTGTCGCTGTTGACAATAATTGCAGAATATCTACAAGCGTCTTTCACCAGAAACTGAAGTTAGCCCTTTTTTTATCTTTTTTTTTTTTTTTTCTTATTTCCCCTAAACTGTCTTAATGGTCCAGACACTCAGTTTGAAAGGTTCAAAGTTTATTGAGAAAGCTCTGCTGTAACAGGTGCTTTTGCAGTCACACAATTTCCTGGCTGCTGCCGTTTCTAAACTTGAGGGATCAAGGAACATAGATCCAGACACTGGGTCTTCAGGTACTTCCCTAAGGCCTTTGTGAAGCCATGGCCTCCAGTGGACTCAGGGACTCAAGGCTTCCTTCTGCCCAGATGCTGGAGCCCAGCCGGGTGTGCCCGCAGGCCTGGGTCTCTCCATCCTAGGCTGACAGACATGGCTGCTCCTTTCCCGTCTGCCGGTTTGACCAGTAGCAAGGCTGAACATGCACCCGAGCGGTGTGTGCACACATACACTACAGAGGTCACCTATGTAAACTGCCGCATGCACTGCCACACACAGGGCGCTATCTTCAACAGCATCCACATATAGCACTGCCAGGACTCATATATATTAAACAAATATAAAACTCACATAAAAGTATAGACAGCCACGTCCCCTCCTCCTCGTGGGCTGGCAGAGGCAGAAAGTCACCGGTGCAGCACACACACCACGCTCTCCAGGTTCACAAGCCCACGCACATTCGCGGATCCCCCGAGCACCGGCACGGCCCCTCTGTCCGCCTGGCACCCCTGCCCAGATCCCGGTCCCCCTCACCCGCCTGACGGGTCCCCAACTTGCTGGCTGCTCCAGCTGGGTGCTCACTGCACACACGCAGCACTCGCACACTTGTCCCACAGGCACCCCACACTCGCGGGTCCCCCAAATACCAGCACGGACCCTCCACCCACCTGATACCCCTGCCCTGGTATAAGAGACCTGTACTCCCTTATAAAGATTTTTAACCTTTCCGGATGCATCTTTTCCTCCTTCTCACTGGCTAGTTCAGCTTGAAATTTCCTAGTGAATTACATATACATATCCATGGACATCAACTTAAAATCATTAGGGGAAAATATAAACACACTGAGACCCTTACAGAGCTACTGACCCTTATAACTCTCACACGCAGAGACTTATGCTCTGGTCCCTCCAGTCACTGCCATACAGACCTGTCACCCATGGCTCCTTCTCCATATTCTAGCACCTAGACCTTGCAGCACTCATGCATGGGATAGAGAGTGAAATTACACAGAAAATGGTGAAGAAAGGACTTAAGAAGAAGATAGACTGCATTGATCAGGCACAGGGCTCAGGCAGACAAAAGTACTGGCCAGTCCCTACTTACATACTATCAACCATTTTATCCTTCCTCCTATTCCCCCCTGCCCTTTTCCTTCCCTGATGCTTCCCTTTTCCTTACCTATGGCCCTTTCCCTCCGCGTTCCTTAATGGTTTTGCATAGTCCCCCAGATGCCCTTGAAATATCTATAATGATCATATTCATCTTGTTTCCCTCTTCTTATCAGTTACAAAGCCCAGGTTGTCCCTCTTCAAAGTTGAACCCACACTTCCTTAATGACCCATCATTTAGTGCTTAGGAGTTTGGGTATCCTTTATTGTCTCCCTTATTTGTTTGCTTATCAGGTTTGTGTCTCTGTGTGTTTTGTTTATCACTTTCTTTGTTATTATTCCCTTTGACCTGAAAAGCTTTCCATCTGATGACGTTAATGAAACAGATGCGCCCACAGCCATGACCTCTTCTGTTTAGCTTAACCTTCAAGGGAGTGAATATATGTGTGTGAGAAGAAAAGCTATGAAGAAGACATGCAGAGAGGGGGGAAAAGGAACCAAAACAACCTGCAGGAGAATTTAAAGGAATAGAAATTGTTGGAAAAAGAAGCTGAAGGGAAGAAGATGAAAAATTGACCAGGAAAGAGGTTCTATATTTCACAAACAAAAAGGTAACAGGGACTGAGGATAGGTCAAAGAGAGAGACTGGGAAGAGAGATGCTGCTGAGCAGGAAAACCAAATGGAGGGGAAAAAGAAAGGGAGTAATAGCAGAAGTTGAGAAGACACAGACGATATAAGTAAGGCAATAAAAATAAAATGTGAATAATGTTTTAGAATCCCTGTAAAAGCTATACCTCATATTTCAACTCTTCCAGCAAAAATTAAACTTATTTGGTGTCCAACATATCCTTTGACTTTCCTTACTGCCAAACTAGTGAAAAAATAATAATGACTTGTACAGGGACATATTTAAAATCCTCCATATTATCAAATTCCTCACTTTTGCCAATGTTCTGTTCACTCTAAGGTAGTCTAGGGGAGAACAAAGGGACATAAAAGATACTCAATATAACAAAGTTTTGTGCAAAGACGATTATACTCTCTTGTTCTCCATATCCATTGTGGATGGGTCTAAATAGCATCTGAAATATTTAGTTAAGATTTTAGAAAAAGAGATGTATAAAAGTAAGGATGTGTAAATATTGGAAAAGATTATCCATGGAAGTGTGGAATCATCAT
Source organism: Calonectris borealis (assembly GCF_964195595.1). Taxonomy (NCBI): domain Eukaryota; kingdom Metazoa; phylum Chordata; class Aves; order Procellariiformes; family Procellariidae; genus Calonectris; species Calonectris borealis. Next base: position 183,777,428 of record NC_134312.1, read on the forward strand.
GTCTGGAAGTTTTTAAGAATGAATGAGACAAACACCTGTGAAGAATGGGTTAGATGCAGCTGATCTTGCTTGGAGGCAAGTGGATGTCCAGCTGATGTCCTCTTTCTCTGTGATTCTAACGTATAAAATGAAACACATTACTTTTTGAATGGAGAAACTGCATCATCCGGTCCTGGAGAGAATTCATTGGGAGCTATTTGTCTAGGTGCCAATTGCTGTAATGGAGAGGGGGAAAACAAAAAAAAGATCGAGTTACTCTTCTATCCCATCAATTAGTACGTCTACCAGGTTGGATTTCAGATTTAAAACAAAGGATTAGGACACAAGTCTGTAAAGACTTACCTTTGTGCAAAACTTCCCCATCTTTGAAGTTACTGAAGTTGCTCTTGTGTTCCTCTAAGAAGCAATAAGTGTTTTGCATAATTGGAGAATAAACCTGATGGTTCTACAAGAAGAGTCTTATGCTTTTCTTAAACTTTTAGGAACTACTTGCTACTAGACCTGCAACTACTATGGGACATAAATTGGATGAGGGCAGGAAAAGGAAAAATAGTTATGACAGCAATTACTGCCTCCTGTAATCAGGACTTTTTTTGCCTCTGTTTCAAAGCCATTTTTTTTTCCTTTTCTGTTGCTTCAGGTATCACAAAACTTTCATGTAGTACTAATCACTGTTAAAGGAGGAAATAACCATAGGAAGTGAAGATCACCTCTTCCATCTTAATGGAAGCAAACATTCTTAACTTCTATAATCTTCAGGGCTAAAAACCACCAGGCTGTGTTTTTTGTTGTGTTAGCTATGTTGAAAAAATAGTAATAAGTACCTACCAACTTTCCATAAATTAATGAGGACACCTGTTTCTTCCAAGACGCACCTTCCTGGGTTTTGTATGTTTAATTTTTCCACAAAGGCGTTTGAGAACTTGTCCAGTCATTTAAAAAAGAAAAAAAAAATACTTGTTTTTCTGAAGTTCTCTATGCTTCTTTGGAAACCTCCTCTGAGCATGTTCCTTACATTTAAACAAAATAAAAAGACCCAAACCAGAGTTGCAACTTACCAAAGTTAAAGGAAAGTTAATACCACCAATATGTGTTGAATTCTAAGGACACTTCTAAATAAAACTTCTTTATGTCCCTTTGGGAATAGTAATGTAACAACACGGGAGGGGGAAGGGGGGACAAATAAAAACAACAGCAAAACCCAAAACAACAACAAAACCAAAACCAAATACAAACACTTCATTTTAAAATGGAAAAATATACTTCTGTGTCTCTAATACATTTTCAAATGAAGGAACTGGCTTTTCTTTGTAAAATGTATTAATACCATATGATCAAAAGTGCTTTTTTAAAATTTATATCTGCTAGGAATTGATATATACTGCATTTGTAACAGGCATTTCTGGGAGAAGTGAATATTAGAGCCACAAATTAGTGATTAGCCTTGGAGAGCTTTTCAGTACATTTCTAAAATCAGTTACTTTTCTCAGTTTTCAGTGTTTCACTAGGGTGCTGGTGTTCTCATTTCCTAGCAGTTATTGTCCATTTTACAATTGACTACAACAGCCAAATTTGAGCCTGGGAGTGCTTCCTACTGCACTGTGAAATAAGCTACAAATTTCATAAAATCATAGGATAATATAATTTGGAAAGGATCTATAGGCATCATTTAGTCAAAACATGTCCAGTTAGAAGAGGTTATTAAGGAACTTGTCCAGACTTTTGAATCTCTGCGTGGATGGAAATACCACAATCTCTCTGGGCAACATATTAAAGTATTTATCTGCCCTCATGGTAAGACCATTCTCCTTTATATTGAGTCAGAATGCAACTTACGTCCAGTGTTTCTTGACCTATCCATTCCAAGGCTAAGTTCCGGGTCCTGCGCTTGGATCACAACCACCCCATGCAATGCTACAGGCTTGGGGAAAAGTGGCTGGAAAGCTGCCCAGAGGAAAAGGACCTGGGGATGTTGGTCAGCCAGCTGAACATGAGCCGACAGTGTGCTCAGGTGGCCAAGAAGACCAACGGCACCCTGGCCTGTATCAGAAATAGCGTGGCCAGCAGGAGCAGGGAGGTGATCGTGCCCCTGTACTCGGCCGCACCTCGAATGCTGTGTTCAGTTTTGGGCCCCTCACTACAAGAAGGACATGGAGATGCTGGGGCGTGTCCAGAGAAGGGCAACGAAGCTGCTGAAGGGCCTGGAGCACAAGTCCTATGAGGAGCAGCTGAGGGAACTGGGGTTGTTTAGCCTGGAGAAAAGCAGGCTCAGGGGAGACCTTATCGCTCTCCACAACTACCTGAAAGGAGGTTGTAGCGAGGTGGGTGTTGGTCTCTTCTGCCAAGTAACAAGCGATAAGACAAGAGGGAATGGCCTCAAGTTGCTGCAGGGGAGGTTTAGATTGGGTATTAGGAAAAATTTCTTCGCTGGAAGGGTTGTCAAACACTGGAACAGGCTGCCCAGGGAAGTGGTTGAGTCACCATCCCTGGAAGTATTAAGATGTGTAGATGTGGCACCTAGACACATGGTTTAGTGTAGTATTAGGTTTATGGTTGGACTTGATGATCTTAGAGGTCTTTTCCAACCTGGATGATTCTATGATTTTATTATTTCACCAGCCTGACTCTCCTTAGTGTAAAGCACACTGGAAAGATATTGGAAACTACTTCTTTTCTCTGTACTTCTGAGAAGAATCTGGCTCCACCTTACCTACACCCTCACAGTATGTAGTTGTAGACAACAATAGAATTTTCCCTTTGCCTTCCAAAGGTTAAGCAAACCTTGCTTCTGTGTGATTGTGTGTGTGAAACTTAATTCTCTTTGGCCCTTCTTGTACTTTATGTGTTCCTTAACCATTTTGGTGGCTCTCTGCTGGATTCATCTAAGTATGTGAATGTTATTTGGTAATGCTAGCAGACAATTTTAACATTATGTTTCAAATGTGCATAGAAATCATCTTGGTTCTTTTAATAATATTTAAATAATTTCTGGCCTACCTTATTGAAGTGCAAAACACATGGACCATAGTGGTGACTCTATATATTCTGCTGGTTTTCATCTAGAGAGGCTTTGTTTCATTTCCACATCTGGCTTTTGGACATGTAAAATCTTTAACTGTATATTTTTTTTAAATCCTGTGGTTGTGGTTTTTGTTGTTGTTGACATGAGCATCGGTAACATCTCACAAAATATCTACTTTCCCCTCTTCAGTTCTGCTACTTATGTCGTGAAAAGGGCACTATACTAGCTGCAGATCCGAGATGATTTATAGTGTCAATGCATTCCCTGAAGCTTTCACTGCATTGAACTACTACATCCATGTAGCATACTGTTCACTTGGGCCCTGAAAGCAATTTAGATGACTTAGTCTTTTGGCTGGATGCAGCACTGTGGTAATATGAACATACCAGTTTCAAACAGGTGCAGGCTTTCTGCACTGTGCTCCATACCTTGTGCAACCTTAGGAAAAACATCCCATAATTATTAAAAAAAATTATAAGGATCAGAAGACACACAGTAAGTTTCTTGCTTTCCTCATTGCTCATTTAAACATTAAAAATATTATAAGTATGTTAGAAGATTCACTGGTAAAGTATATGTGGTATACAAAAAAGCTTGTAAGCATTTGGGGTTTGGCTCTACTATATGACCAGTGCAATAATGAGACCTTGGTCTGATGAAAATTCTGGGAGGCAGCTTCACATGGAGACATCAAAATTTAATAAATACACGCAGATATTCAAATGCAAAAAAACCCTCCTGTTATAGTTCATAAGAAATACAGCTTGATTTAGTTGGGTGAACATAGATGAGTAGTACAGGGTATCTAAGACATCCCCTAGGACCAGCAGACAGGATTATTGAAGACCTGTGTTTTTCTGGAGCATAGTACGATGCTAGCTGGGAAAGCCTAGGACATCTCAAATAGCCCTACAAGTTTAGACATACGACTCCAGATTTTTTTTTGCTGGTCATCTGAATCACTCTTTGGGTTCTGCTGGCCTGAAGTCCATTCAAGGCCTACAATTTGGCCTGTTATGTAATAGCATGTTTTCGGCTGATACCTTAATTTGCAGGAGAATGTGTCAGGAAACTGGCATCATCTAATCAGGACCAAGCTGTGAATAGCCCTGAAGGGGTATCGGGAGCAGAATATTGAAATACCTGAAAAAAATTTGAAGAGAACTGAGAAACTTGAAACCTTTACAGAAATCCCCAGATGGAGGAAATTTAGGAGAGGTGGGGTTTTCATGGGATCATAGGATAATTCAGGTTGGAAGGGACCTCAGGAGGTCTCTGTTCAAACCTGCTGTTCAAAGCATGGTCAACTGTGAGATCAGATCATGTGCTTCTCCAATTGAGTCTTAAAAATATCCAGGGATGGAGATTGTACAACCTCTCCGAGCAACCTGCTCCATAGCTGGACTGTCCTCAGGGTGAAAATGTTTTTCTTTACATCCAGTCTGAACACTCTTTGTTTCAACTTATGCTCCTTGTTTCTCGTCCTCCCATCACACAGCACTGTGAAGAGCCTGGCTTTGTCTTCTCAGTAACCTACCCATGGGCACTGGAGGGAAACTGTTCAGTCTGTTCCAAAGCTGTCTTCTCCAGACTGAACAAGCCCTGTTCCTTTGGCCTCTGCTCATTCAGCAAGTGCTCCAGCCCCTGAGCATTGTGGTGCTGCTCTGCTGAACTTGTTTCAGTTTATTAGTGCCTTTTTTGTGTTGGAGGACCAAAACTGCAGTATTGTACATGTGGTCTAACGAGTACTAAGTGCAGAGGAACAACTGTTTCCCTCACTTTACTGGCTGTGCTCCTGTTAACACAGCTGATGGTCTTTGTCACCAGGACACACTGCTGGCTCATGTTCTTTTCAGCAGAGTCCATCTCAGCAGAGCTGCTGCGTAGTAAGACAGTCCCCAGCCTGTATTGCTGGAAAGGTTATTACTTCCCAAATACATGGCTTTGCATTTGTTTTGTTTAATGTCAAGACATTCCTATTAACCCAGTCCTCCCTTTAGTCTGTCTAGGTCCTTTCAAATGGCCATTCTGTTCTCAAATATATCAAATTGTCCTCCATAGTTTGGTGTCAAACTTGATGAGTCCACTATGTTGTCTTTTATTCTGTTGTCTCCAGTGAAGGTGGTATGTACAAGAGCTCTCGAGATAGACCCTTACAGGATGCCACTTGTTACTGGCATCTAGGAATAGTGCAGCCCTTTAATATCTATCTTCTGAGCCTATCCATCTAATCAATTTTTTACTTACTTAATTGAACACCCATTCAGACCATAAAGTCTCAATCTGGATACATGGGAAAATAGTGTTTAAAACCTTGCTAAAGTCAAGATGAACAACATCCACTGCTTTCCCCTCATTTACAAATTCATCCACTTTATCATAGAATACAAAACTTTCATTGCTGACTGTTCCCAGTTACTTCCATGTGCTCATAAATGTATTCCAAGAGGATTCACTCCATGATTTTCCCAGGGACCAAAGTGAGGCTGACCAGAATGTAGTTTTCTGTATTGACCCTTTGGTCTTTTTCAAAGATGTATGCAGCATTTGCAATGCTGTAGTTGTGGGGGACTTTCCTGCACTGGGTGGGAGGTGGGAGGTGGGGTGAAGGGTTCTTTTGAATCTCAGTGAGAAAGGTAAGGCAACAAGGGGCATCATAAAATAGCTGTTTTAATAAGATAGACTAGAAATGTGGATAGCAAGTAAATCTTACATCCTTTCAGATGCCGTGAACCCTGCTTTCATGCAGCATTGGACAGACCACATTTTCCCACAGCCTACTGCACAGATCCCATCTGTGGATTGGTTCAATGTCCCTCTCGTATCATGGTGCCTTTTACCTTGTATAACAAAAAACCCCCATACCTTCTGACAGATTGGAATATTATCTCTTTCATAACATCCACCAGAGCACAGCACAGGCTGACACTGGGCACTTCAGCAGATTCCCTTACAGAAGCTACTCATGCTAACAGATGAGCTTCTTAAGCCTTAAGTACAAGGCCCAGTAGAGTGGACATGGCTTACCCAACGTCACTAACTCTTCAAATATGACATCTTCTGCAAAGTTCCCAATACGGGAGCTCCTGTGATCTCTATGACCATTCAAAGATGATAAGAAGTGTCTTTGCTACAACATCAGCCAGTTCTGTCAGCACTCTTGGATGCAATCTATCAGGTCTCATGGATCATACTCCCCCAAGGAATCCCTGACTTGACCCTCATTCACTGCTGGTAGTTATTCTCTCTTTTGAACTCTTTCAGTAATCACAGATCTTTTGGTGAAACTGGGGATGTCCCTCTGCTATGTTCTGTACTCCCTTGGAGTCTTCTCACACCTCTAAAATCCTGTGAACTGTTGTGATAATAACAGCAATAACACAATGCTGAACTCGGGGGGGGGAAAAAAAAAGCAATAAATTTTTTTTACAGGCATTTATTCTTATTCCTCAATTTTTAAGCACCTGAATCATCTGAAGTTACAAAATTATGTCTTTTAAAGAGGCCAAGAAGCAGTGATTGGCCAGTGGAGTAATAACAAGCACAGAACAACCAAAAATTTAGGGAGAGAAACAACTACTAGCTGTGCTTCTTTGAACAGAAAAATTCTAGCCGTTCAGCTCCACGCACAAGCTGGACATGCAATCTGATTACAGGGCCTTGGAAATCATTGTGAAGAAGCCAGTGTTGAGTACTTTCAAACAACTACAATGAATATTGTCAAGACTTCAGCAGCAGGATGTTTTGTGTTCAGGAAAATGATTTCTGGTGGCAAAGACACCAGACAGGGATGAAAGTAACCCATAACCTAAGAGAACAGAGTCTGGCAACGTCCTACAGCTTTTTTTTGCCTCTTTGAAGGGGTGCCCAATGCTTCATGAGGGTTCCAAATAGATCACAAAGAAGAAAGAGGTGAAACAGGGTAAAAACCAGATTTTATCCTATACTGGTCAGATCACAAGGAAAAAATGCCTAACACTGCCAGCATAAACTGCGATTTTGTATCAAGAGAACTATGTGCTAATTTCAGTGAATCAAAGACCTGATAGAATATTAAGACAACATATTCCTTGCCCAGGTACATCTGGGGCAAGTCAAAGAATTAAACTACTAGTCAGAAAGTAATGCTCAGTTCTAACAACTGATTGGAACAATATGAAATTCTTCAAGATTACAGTAATTCAAAATAGAGGATTTTATGGCTCAAGAAATTCCATCTTGCTTCTGAAACAGAGTGAAATCAACAGTTGTACTGAGAGAATGATGTTGTCAAGTCAGCTAGTCCTTCAGTTTCCAAGAAGGAAACTATCCAAATGTATTTACGATAGTGAAAGTGAGTATGGCAAAATGTGGCTTTCTTGATATGATGCATGAGTGTAAGAAGCTACAAATCATTTAAGCATAATTTTAAAACTGCTACAGCAATTGGGAATTTGAATGCATGGTACCTGCCCTTGAAAATTTGGAAAGCAATAAGAAAGCAAATCTGGCTATATGACAAAGGCAGGTGGCAAAGATAGAACAAAGGTGTCTACATAGAAATGTTAAATGATGCAACCTCTCTGTCATTAGATTATATAATGCATTTCAGGGATTGATGAATTGGAAAATGTAGACTGCAAGCAAGTCAACAGGTGCCTGAACAAAAGACACAAACCAAAAGTCAATAGAAGGAACATGTAACAATCTGCATGAGCCTTGGACAAAGTGTCCAGCATTAGTCAGGCTCGGTCAGTGTGTATGCAAATGCTGAAATGCCAGCTAACAGTTTTGTAATTAGTTTTCTTAGTGTAGAGCCAAGTTTTAATGGCAAACATAGCCAGCATATAGGGCATGAAACAAGAAGAATCTCAATAGGACATTGAGATCAGATTTCTCTGCCTTCAGAAAAAAAGAACAAACTATGACTAAAAAGAAAAGTCAGTCTCTGGAGTTTCCAAAAACTGAATTAAAAATCAAAATACAGAAAAGAATATAATTAAATAAGAGAATATAGTGATTTTTTTTTCCTGGATACCAGTACTCAGGTATTATTCATAGAATTTCCATGTTCCTCTCTGTGAGAAAAAACAAGTCCTCAAATTATGCTAAGTATACAAAAATTATATTCTGCTTTTAGAAACAACAGAGGACATGATGTAACACTGAAAAATATAGCCTACAGCTTCCTCATTAGAATTTCATACTTCTACCTCAATCTTTAATTAGAATTTAAAGTTGAGATCTAAAGCACTAGCTAAAGCCAAATTACAGCTGGATTTCCTGACCTTTAGCTGAAATGTCCCTTTCATCTGAAGGTTTGGTAACTTTTTTGCTTTTAAGAGAAGGAACAATTTTCTCTGTGTTAATGTGATTGTCTGCCTAGAGGCAAATTTTCAAAACATGTGTAGATGCAAATATTACATGTGTAAGAATCTGCATTTCTACAGGCAAACTGACATTTGTAAGTGCAAATTGGATGGTAGGAAATGGAGTTCTCTAGTTTACACATTTAAGTTCACTTGGACAGATATGTGGCATGGCACCAGGAAAGCATTCTGGGAATGGTAGTTTACAGAGCATCCCCAGCAAAGTACACATTAGGCAGCTTGAACTGATAAGGAAATAAATACAGATAATTTCTTTGTAGGTAAGAGGAAGAAGAAGTCAAAGTTCTTTCAAGTTCACAAGAAGAAAAAGAATGATGTACTTACTGGAAACAGGACCAGTAGGTCCTATTTATTGAATCAACGTTTATTGAACAAGCCTGAAAAGGCCAAAAAGAAGGCCAGGAATACTTTTTTTTGCAATGCCGAAAGACCAGGAGAAGGAGTCTGTATTAATCTAGGCTGTGGTTTATTTAAGAAATAATTTATCATAAAGTTACTCAAAGCCTAAAAGCAGAGGAACCATAAAAAAGGGCAACTTTTGCCCAGGTCAGTTCTGTCAACCAGAATAATGTTCTTTGAGATGCCTTTAGAGTTTTGTTATCATGAAAATAGTCAAATTTCATCAGTTACAATGACTGTTGGGACTCATCTGCCCTAAATGCATACAAGTAAATTAGTAATCTACATCTAAGGCACTCTCATGGCCTGTGTTACATAACTACTCCAAGAGGAGATAAATAGCCCTCTGGAGACTCCTCTTCCTTCCTACTGATAATAAAAAGGGATTAAAGTGGTAAGTTAGGTTTTTATGATTACGTTTAAAATTTAGATTATCTAACCACTAAACATCTAAGTCAGGCAGATGAATCCCACCCAAGTCTGCCTGTAGACATCTGGAGGACAACAGCTGCACCAGATGCTGCAGAATTCTGCTTCACAAGCAGAATGTGAAAGCTCTGGAGCCAGACCTTGCTACACCTGAAACTGTCGTAAAAGTCTGCTTGTACTGGCTTGAGGCATTATCTGATCCTGTAGTAATCTTTGAGGTCAAGCTGGGACTGTTATTTCCTATTCTTTTTTTTTCCTTTCTTTTTTTTTTCTTTTTTGATAAGTGAGTTATGTTTGTCTAATGTTACACCATCTTCTTTCTTCTTAGAAAGGTACAAGAAGAAAGAAGCTTGATTAAACCATTTTTCTCTGAATAATGGTTCTTGCATCTCTGAATTGTGTCTCTGATGTCTGCTAGGAAATTTGCAAGTTTTTTTTCTATTTTTTCCTCCTTTTTATTATATTGTTAAGGTCTTTTACATTAATGCAGATTAATTTAATGAGGTTATCCATGGTCACTATTCTTACTTGTAGAGGTATATCTTGATATATGTTGTAATAAAATATAATCCTATTTCTTTCAAAAAGAGTGCTCTGGTAAAAACCATGTTTCTGCTGTACCATTGTAAAAAAATTAACAATTACCCAGACTGCAAAGAACTCGCTTTTTGTACTTGTGTCATTTCTTAACATATCTTTTTCTCACAGGCTTTAATACTTCTATTCTTAGTAATTTTAATCACTATATCCAAGTCTGTTTTCCCAAGCAATATTCTGAAACACACTCTTTATGGATTTTTTTCACTAGCTTTTATTTTTTACCATCCTACAGAAAGGACTTTCAACATCACAAGGTATAGATATTATTGTCATGTTCTTTGCTATTTATCAAGGTCCATTTTGCCCCCTCCTTTGTTGTGAGTACTACTACAGTGGTATCCTTCTTCTATATTTAAAACCTGTCTTTGTCTGATGGACTTTTGAGGGAAGTACCTGAAAAGTATATGGCATATCAACCAGCTAAAATACCTGTGTGCTTACAGTCGAGCTTTTCACATAAAATTCTTGAGCTTCAGAGACCCAATGTAATGTGAATCTAAAATTAATTTATAACATCCCATCATCTGATCTACACTTCATCTACATTTGTATTTGCAGTCTCCAACATAAGAAATCTTTCCATAAAAATACATCTTCAGGGGTTTACCTAAAATGAATGGGTTGACAACTCTTACTTATTATGTTAACTCTGAGAAGCATAGAGACCCTGGGAGCTTGTTTCAAATAGTTACCCTCAGACGGGTTCTCCCTCCTTCTGCTTTCTGACCCTTCACAGTGCATCTCTAGGCAAAAGATTGATGGGACCGTATCTTCCTTCTGGGTTTGCAGTATTGCAGGCTTACAGTGATTCAAGACCTTTGCTTTTTTCCTTTCTGCTTTGCTCATTGCTTTAAGGTGGAATTATGAAAAAGGAACAAACCTCAAAACATATCTTTATTATCACTTTTTTCTTGTGTAATAGCCATTTTCTTTTGCTATTTGTGAGCACCTCCTAATTTTATAATTTGTAATAAGTAAAAGGTAACATGTAAAAACTGTAAAAGGTAAAACTGTCAAAAGCAAATAGAAATTTAAAGGGAGACCTCACCTCTCTCTAAATAGTGCTACATTACTTCTATTCTTCAGCTCTTTTTTCTGCTCAAATGTCACTGTTAAGAGGTTCTAGAAGACTAGTATTTTATAAATCTGTGAAAAAAATGTCTCCTTATCCCAAAAGAGGGGGCTTCTCCAACTGGTAGTAACGGATTTTGACAACTGTGTCTCTGGGTATCCTACCCATTGCAGACATAGGAAACAAACTTCTGTGTGCCCTTTTAGTAACCACTTTTTCAGATTGGTCTGTTCTTAGTGGTTCCTTAATTACCATTCAGGCTTGACAATTTTTCATTTCTTCTTGCCTCCTGACATGCCCTCCAATTTCAAATTATTGTTCTTCTTTCTGTTCCCAGAGATGTAAATGATGTTCTTTATGTCTTTTTCATTTGCTTCAGTTTTCCTTAGTTTTAGCCTGCCTACCAGTGCCAGTTTCATCAGTGCATCCTAGTTCATGTTCTTTCTCCAATGTGAACCACTACTGTTCTCTGGTTGCTGTTACCTTCTGCATCTACCATCTTTTACCTTCATTATCTGACAGGATTTACTTGAAAAGGGAGAAGGATTCAGGAAAGACCTTTTCTGCTTTCACATTTTTGGCACCATGTCTCATTTTTCATTTGGCTAGAAAGTTTCTTCGGTCTTTCTTTAGGAAATAATTTATCTTTATGCTTCTGAGAGGTTAGCTTGTGAAACTGTCCTTTGTTATATGTTGCCAGAATGGCCTTGGGTCTGCTCTCTTACTTGTCTTTGTTGTATGTCCATACAGTGTCTCATCCTGTGGGATATAGTCAGACTTCAAAAACTTCTACTAAATGTAGTAGAAACAAATTCTTATAAAGTATTTCCATCTTTTCAGTGATGGATGAAGTCAGAAATACTCTTTGCCAGTCCACAGAAGATACTGTTCTCCCTACCCACATCTGCTGAAAGTGTGTGGTTACATGTATTTAAGTGCAACACACAGCTGCAATCTAGCCTGGAGGTCACCAAATTCTGCATAATCATCCAGCCATTAGGAGGCTTTTATTTATAATTGCCACAGAAAGCAATAGTTTTCCCACAGAGGTCACAGAAGTCCTCATATTCAAACACAGTAAAGAGCTAAAGAGAATATAATAGCAAATTAATTTGGCAACAAACTTTAATTAATTTATATAAGTGCCAAAATCTGTGGGAAAAAAAAAATATTTTCAGATAACATTAATTCAATCTTTCCAGTCTGTCTTCTCAATCTGTTTACCTTCCTCCAATTGCTAATCACAGTCCCTTTGTAGGCAGAACATTATGCCAGCTTGTATCTGATGTAGCACGAACTAAGCATTTCATGCAGATATCTTCTTCTGTACAACTGCAGAAACAGAGACAGAACTGTGTTCCTAGTGCCACTGAACTTTCACGTTCATGCTGAGCTGCACACTAACTTAATCTCGTAAAGAGTTTACTTAGAATTAAACTCTGGTCCCTTTCCCCTTTACTATCATTCTAGTTCTGTAAAAAAAATCCAAGGGAGCTTGAATACCATAAGTAATCAAGACTTTTAAACTTCTGTGCCGTCTATTGAGTACTAGTCCTTCAACATTGATGTTCCATCAAGGACCATTCTTAGCCTCAGCTCGCTTATCTTGCACTGATGATATGCAGCATAAGTTCTACATCTGCATTAGACAAGCTCATTAAAGTTTGTGAAATGCTCAGAGTGTGTGCTAATAGAGGGCATGTAAGTATGCAGATAGACAGAAACACCTGCTAATTGCCTGGAAGAAGGCTGATCAGTGTAATTCTGGCAAAGTACAATTTATATGCTGTCAGACTTGTTCCTTTTCTGAGGTGAGCAAAAGTGGCTGAACTACTTTAGTGTATCCTCTAGTCTTCAAAGTAGCTGGACACAGTGTTACGCTTAGGGTATTCTTCCTGTTTCTGAGATCATGAATGTTGCGTTTGACTCTGTGTGTAAAGAATTGAGCTATAAAGCTAATTTTTATTTCATTTGTTAAGATTAGTCTGAGGTATGTATTGCCCATGGTACTTATTTAGATTTGTAAAATTATATGCACTCCATCCGTTATGTGAGGTTTGATTTAAAGAGATTTGAACAGTTTGAGGTAGAGTAGCTATTTGGAGTGTAATTAAATTATCTCACTTTGCTTCCCTGGAAACCTCAATTAGGAGAGAGATATTTCTGTTGCAAATGAAGTGTGTTTTGTTGATCTGTAGAAGAAAGAAGAACAAAGATGGAAGGGAAACAGTTAGTGGTGTCTAATGATGGGGAGGGAAGCATATAGCAGACACAACTGAGAATTCTCCATCAAGAAGAGGGTGTTAATGTCTCAAATAATGGCTGTAATATACATAATCCTTCAGGAATTACTATTATGGTTAATGTAATAAGAAATAAGTTAATAACACTTCAGTTCCTTCTAGCAATTCTGTTATAGTTACCTTATTTAACTGTCATATAATAGTGATGGGATGAGTCAGAGATTATCATGTCACATTGATGGTGAACAGCTTCCTGTGGAAGGACTAGCATAAGAGGATCTTTGACATAGATCAGGTTTCCCTTTTTTTTTATTCTCTTAATATTAAAATGATTATTACCGCCATTGTAAGAGGAAAAGGGAAATGGTTATTCTTTAAGGAAGAGTCTTCTGAATTCTAGCAACTTGTTAACACATCATTTTGAGGAGGTACAGGAGGAATCCAAACATTTCATCCCATTCTGAAACTGATATCAGCTTCAGGCAAGACATTCAGTGGTCTTGAGCTAATTTCTTAATCTTTGTGTTCTCAAATTCTGCCACGTGTCTAGCAGAATGAGAAGTTTATAATGAGGTGAAATAGTTCATCTAATTGAAAACTCTAGCTACTGGTGGGAGACCCACAATATATAGAGATCAGCAAAACGTATGCTGTGATTACTGTAAAAAAAAATGTCATTGCAATTTGGGTTGTGTCTACACTGTGTTGTTAATGCAAGCTGAATTTGCTTTCTAACTTTCTGCCCACTGCCACCCTCCTATGAGGATCTGGAAACCATCTCTAGCAAAGGGGAGAAAAACTGGAGTTGAAGTGTGTGGAGAGATGTACAAGCAGCTGTTGTACTGGTTGTACATCCGTACTGTACATGTACTGTATTCTACTACCTGAGACCTGTGTGAATGCTTTGCTACCCTTCTGTCCTAATGTAAAACCAAATAGGGCTTACTTAACCCACACATACTTTAAACTGACTGGTGGTTTCAGTGTAGATAGTCTATGCTCATCAGCTGAATATTTAATATAGGAGTAAAACAGAAAAGAAATATCCCTAGAGGTAGTGGTTTACATTTATCTGTTTGTCTTGAAACTGGAATAGCATGTAGCGAAGTCTCACATTGGTCCAGATGTAAAGTAAATTCCAGAGTGGATGCATCATCAGCAAAGCCCTAATGTATCTGCATATAGATTGCCTTCTCTCACTACTCCAAGACTGCACCCACTGTGCAGACCATGGCAAAACTTCTGATTTCACCAGACTCGGGTTTCAATTTTATTATTGATATCTGGCCTTAGTGAGAGTCAGTCCTCATATACTTGATGTAATTTAAAGAGTGCTCTGTAAATTGCTACCTAGCTTTGTTAAGATCAGACCCAAATGCCAGAACATCAGTAACAAATGGATCAGAATTGAATATTTATCAGATTTAGTTTTACAGTGCAAAAAAATTGTGATGGCTCTAAGAATAATGACTCATCCTGGTTACATTGGATGCAGAGGCATCTCTTCTTACAATCCAAATATATACAAACTGGTGACTGCTACATATACAAACTGGTGACTGCTTGGTTACGTCTTTACTATTATTTTTAATGACTCACAAACACAAAATATATTTAAGCTCTGAAACAAAATTATGACACTCTTTTAAGATTGTCAGGGCAAGCCCAAAATGAGAGACAAAGACATGAGATTCAAAGGTTCCAACAAGCTTTCAAAGAGGCTGAGCTCTGCCTGCCAGTCATTTTTATAACAAGGGCAACCATAGACATAATATTTGCAAAATATGTTCTCCTTTGAATGGATAGCAGTGTAAGACTGACAAAGATATCTTCTATGACTTCAGACCCTCTATATTGGTAATGTAGAAAACTATTTTTTTTTCTTTTCTGGATTGCACTGTCATGGTTAAGATAATGCCAGGATTTATTTTTCAAATGCTTTTTGATTTTAACAAATCTTCCATAGTAAAATTGTTCTAGGTTGAAGCATGAGCATGCTTGTGGAAGCTATGAATTAGGAATTCAAATGTGCTACAGTAGAGGTCCTTAACTATAGGGTGTGTTAATATGATAATTGTAAGATTCAGTGACTGAATTACCTGAAGACTGTTAATTAACGTGAAATTCCAGTGTTGCCTTTGTTTCGTAGCCATTATAGACTATTACATCTGTGTATTGTCATGAGTAGAGAAGGGTTTTTTTAAATTGTATAATACCGAATAGTATTACAGTGTAAAAAGTAATGTGTATTTTTAAATGACAAATGCATTATATATAGGCTTTCAGGGAACAAATTCAAGAGTTTATTTAAGTTGTTAATAATAGAATTACTTTAGCAAAGTGGGTCCAGATTTTTTTGTGTGTTTTTGGCAGGATGATATTTATAAAACAAGAGCATGATCTACTGTGATCATGATACAATTTGGAAGGACTTTATTATCTCCATGATGAGCTTTCCTTGTTTACTTGGGTCCTCATTTGTGTGCTGGACAATGTTTTCAAATTTTTAGGTCTGATGGTCAGCTTAGAAAGACAACCTTCTGTCCCCCAGAATATATCCTTTATATGCTTCACATAGCACAGAAGAAACTTTCTCTCTTTTGACCCCTCCCCAAGTCTTTTAAAAAATCATTATAAAGCTAAGGATAAGAGACATACATAAAACTCCATTTAACCATTGCACAGGTTATGATAAAAGCCAGGCTATTTGCTTTGTTCCCCTTAAATCATTCCAGAATGCTGCTGTGAAAGTCAGTTTTATCTCCTGAAGCTCAGGCCATGAAACTCCCCAATTAAAATTCTTTCACTGCTTACCATCCCTTTAGTTGTGTTCAAGGTCCTTGTCTTCCCCATCAAGGCTGTACTTTCATTTCTGCTTAGTGTACTTCTTTTCTTGACTGCACACAAGATTCCCACCTAGGTGCTGCTTTGAAATCCTCCTTCTACTTTTATCTTTGTATTTTGTTCCTGCCTGCCTAAGTTGGAGCTTGCAGCTGAAATTCTTCTCTGGCAGAGACACCTACAGCGCCTGTGCGTCAGCCACTCCTCAGCTGTCCTCTCCACCCTTGCCTGCCCGTTCCTCTGATGATAAGTGTTTTACAGCCCCCTCCTTTTGCCATGGTGGATACATGGGGGACATTGAGACCTGGAAGCACAATTCTCTGCAGCTTAATTTAAGAAGACAGGCTCTGTGGTTGGGAGTGAGAATTTCTCACATTCCCTTTGGATTGAGTTTAGGAAAAGATCATAGCACAAAAAGACTAGCGGATTACACAGACACCACTTTAACTTCCATCAGCTATGCCATCCTCAGTGGTCCAGAGCACTGTGTGAAACCTTGAAGGAATGAGGTTTCAAAGTTTTGGGGTTTTTATGCAGTTTTAACAGCAAATACTCATCACTCCCCCGTCTTCATTAAAAAAAAAAAAAAAAGAAAAAGAAAAAAAAAAGAAATCTTCAATTATAATAGTCAATTTGCTTCAGTAAAGTGTAGGTTGTTGGTGGTTTGCTGGAGCCTCAGATCAGGATGTAGCTTGCACATATTCCATATGTGGCATAATTTCAAAGAGAAACTATGTGAACTGAAGATGAAGATGAAAGTTTGTGTTTTAAATGTCTATCCTGTGCTTGCTATCCATTGAAATAGGAGATATAAAGAGATGAATACGATGACATTGGAGGAAAAAAAAAAAAAAAAAAAACAGTTTGGTTTGCTGGCTTATATTGAATTTATATTGCTGTACTTGAAGGGTAATTTTGAATTTTCAGGTCATGTCACAGCCAGCTGATCCACTTATATATACATACATAGGGACACAGGAGAAATGTGTACAAATTAAAGACTAGATATCATCAGGTTAAAATAGCAGGTTTGAACCCAAGTGGAAATAAAATCTACTCATTACCTTAAATTTAAAGTTATATAAGAGGGGCAGATGCAAACTCTGTCTGCTGTGAGCAAATTGAAGCAATTTGTCCAAGAAAATGAAGTTTTTTCACTTGCTTATTGCAAAGTTTTAAGAATCTGGAAAGCATGCATGAGGAACTGGAATTCCTTATTAATTAGAAGAAATTTGATACGAGTGGTGTTGCTGGAATCTGGAGAGGTGATGTGAGTGATTGGAATGTTCAGATTATAAATTGCAAGTTGTTCAGCAAAGCCTGAGAGGATGGGGAAATGAATAAAAATCATTAGTTTGTATATGGGAACAAGATCGTGGCTTGACTTTAATACTCAAGATAGTTTCAAGCGATAATCTGCTCACATATATCTACTTTGCTTTTCAGAAGGTTTAATTTCCCGGAATTAATCAAAATGCTAAGGATTGAAAAATAAAACCAGAAAAATATAAACAAAAAAATGTGCATTATTTAAAATGAATCTTTGTATAGACAAAACAGGGTACTTCCATGACTAAGGAGAACAAGATTGATTAAAGTCTACCTTGCTGTCAGAGACCAAGAAAAGTCACCAGCAAGTGCTCAAGCCCCACCACCCAAGCCGCAGAAGGCAAAGGCAGGGACTGGGAGAATGAAGAGATGCCCACTGTAGGAGAAGATCAGGTTCGAGACCATCTAAGGAACCTGAAGGTGTACAAGTCCATGGGACCGGATGACATCCATCCGCAGGTCCTGAGGGAACTGGCAGAAAAATTTTCCAAGCCACTATCCATCATATTTGAGAAGTCATGGCAGTCCGGTGAAGTTTCCACTAACAGGAAAAGGGGAAACATAATGCCCATTTTTAAAAAGGGAAAAAAGGAAGACCCAGGGAACTACAGGCCAGTCAGTCTCAACTCTGTGCCTGGCAAGGTCATGGAACATATCCTCCTGGAAGCTATGCTAAGGCACATGCAGGACAGGGAGGTGATTCGAGACAGCCAGCATGGCTTCACCAAGGGCAACTCCTGCCTGACCTACCTAGTGGCCTTCTAGGATGGAGTGACTATATCAGTGGACATGGGAAGAGCTACAGATGTCATCTATCTGGACCTCTGTAAGGCCCACAACATCCTTCTCTCTAAACTGGAGAGGTGAGGATTTGATGGGTGGACCGTCCAGTGGATGAGGAATTGGTTGGATGGACCCATCCAGAGGGTAGTGGTCAACAGCTCCATGTCCAGATGGAGACTGGTGATGAGTGGTGTCCCACAGGAGTCCATGTTGGGACCAGCACTGTTTAATATCTTCATCAAAGACATAGACAGCGGGATCGAGTTCACCCTCAGCAAGTTTGCAGATGACACCAAGCTGAGTGGTGCGGTCGACATGCTTGAGGGCCATGATGCCATCCAGAGGGACCTGGACAAGCTTGAGAAGTGGGCCTGTGTGAACCTCATGAGGTTCAACAAGGCCAAGTGCAAGATCCTGCACCTGGGTTGGGGCAACCCCCAGTATCAATACAGGCTGGGGGATGAAGGGATTGAGAGCAGCCCTGCTGAGAAGGGCTTGGGGGTACTGGGGGATGAAAAGCTGGACATGAGCCAGCAATGAGTGCTCACAGCCCAGAAGGCCAACCGTATCCTGGGCTGCATCAAAAGAAGCATGGCCAGCAGGTCAAGGGAGGTGATTCTGCCCCTCTAGTCCACTCTGGTGAGACCCCACCTGGAGTACTGCGCCAGCTCTGGAGCCCCCAGCACAAGAAGGACATGGACCTGTTAGAGAGGGTCTAGTGAAGGGCCACGGAAATGACCAGTGGGCTGCAACACCTTTCCTATGAAGAAAGGCTGAGAGAGTTGGGGTTGTTCAGCCTGGAGAAGAGAAGGCTTCGGGGAGACCTTATTGCAGCCTTGCAGTATTTAAAGGGGGCTTATAAGAAAGATGGGGACAAACTTTTTAGCAGGGTCTGTTGCAATAGAACAAGGGGTAATGGTTTTAAACTAAAAGAGGGTAGATTTAGACTAGATGTAAGAAGACATTTTTTACAATGAGGGTGGTGAAACACTGGCACAGGTTGCTCAGAGAGGTGGTAGATGCCCCATCCCTGGGAACATTTGAAGTCAGGTTGGATGCGGCTCTGAGCAACCTGTCTAGTTGAAGATGTCCCGGCTCATTGGAGGGAGGGTTGGACTAGATGACCTTTAAAGGTTCCTTCCAACCCAAACTATTCTATGATTCTATGATTCCATGATTCTATGATTCTATGAAAAGGTAACTTAAGGAGATCTATAGTTTGTGTGTCTTTGTTCTGAATATATCTGAGTATATCAAGGAAATCAAAGAGGTATTTTATTATGCCAGTTGTAAACAAATGAACAAACCAAGTAACATGATCGGGTAAATGTGACATTTAGTCTGAGAGCAATCCAAAGGAAAACAATTAAAAAGTTTCAATGGGATTAAATTTATTGAGGAATAAAGTACATGTATATAATTATGTGCTAATACATTTTTATGGAAAACGGGTCTTGTCAAATTTTATTTCATTCCTCGATGCTAGTAAAAATTTTGTTCATAAAGTTAGAAGTATATATCTAATAATATTAGACATTTATCAGATGTTTGACAGCATGACATGACATTCTGATTGAAAAATTAATGTTATATAATATCAATGTAGCACACAATATATGAATTAAGGAATGAATGAAAAGCACTTCTCAAAAAAGTAATTTCAAATGGGGAAACATCCTTGAATCCTTCCCAATGGAGTTCTCTAGGAAAATCCAATTGCCTTTTAATACCTTTATCTGTGGCAAACATGAGAAAACAAGCACTCCTAAGGCAGATGTTAACTATGTCCTGTCCAGTTAGTGATCCCTGAACTGTTCAGAAGTTGCCCATTTGGATTGTCCTCATGCTATAGGGATTGATAAAATTATTTTTTGTGCATGTTTCCTTCAGTTTTAATCAAATAAGAACTGTACTGCATACTATCAGGCTAATATTTTTATTGCATGAAACTGAAGATATATATGTGCATGAGATCACGAAGGTGAATTAATGGATGCCATAGCACGGCATAGGATGAAGAAGCCAGTTGTGGCGCAGTTTCATCTATACCACCTTTTGGGGCTGGTTTCTAGAGCAAAATTTCCAGAATCACACCCACATTTTGCTCTGGAGGTAACTCACTAGTTTACTCCAGAAAGATCCTGGCAGCAAATTAAACTTTAACTACCATGGATCACTGAAAGCCCAATATATACCAAACAACTCAATGACTAGGGGTTATATCTTGGAAAGTGGCATCCTGAAAATGCTTTTAAAGGTGATATTGTGCAAGGAATTGAAAATGAATTGCCAGGATGAAGCTGTGCCGAAAAGCTAGCCCATTCTTTAAGAATATAACTGTCCTGGTTCCAGCTGGGACAGGGTTAACTTTCTTCCCAGTAACTTGGGGGGTGTGCTGTGTTTTGGGTTCGGTGTGAAAGGAGCGTTGATGGCCCATTGATGCTTTGGCTGTTGCTGGGTGATGCTTGCACCGGGAGGGGGCAGCAGAGCCGGGGTGGTGGACCCAGCTGGCCAATGGGGTATTCTATACCATGTGACATCATGCTCAGTATAAAAACCAGGTGTGTGGGGGGGCTCGCCCCCCGTTCGTGACACGCGGTCGGCGGTCGGTGAGCGGTTGCGTTGGCATTGCCTGCTTTGTGTATTCTGTTATTGTTGTTGTTCTCATTGTTATTATTACTGTTCTACTTAGTTTTATTTCAATTATTAAACTGTTTTTATCTCAACCCGGGAGCTTTCCTACTTGTGCCCTCCTGATTCTCTTCCCCATCCCACCAGGGGGGGGGGTGATCGAGTGGCTGCGTGGCGTTTATTTTTGCTGGCTGGGGTTAAACCACGACAGTCCTTTTTGGCGCCCAACGTGGGGCACGAAGGGTTGAGCGTGTCCAGAGGAGGGCAACGAAGCTGGTGAAGGGCCTGGAGCACAAGCCTTATGAGGAGCAGCTGAGGGAACTGGGGTTGTTTAGCCTGGAGAAGAGGAGGCTGAGGGGAGACCTCATCGCGCTCTACAACTACTTGAAAGGAGGTTGTAGTGAGGTGGGTGTTGGTCTCTTCTCCCAAGTAACTAGCGATAGAACAAGAGGAAATGGCCTCAAGTTGTGCCAAGGGAGGTTTAGATTGGACATTAGGAGAAATTTCTTTACTGAAAGAGTGGTCAAGCCTTGGAACAGGCTGCCCAGGGAAGTGGTGGAGTCGCCATCCCTGGAAGTATTTAAAAGACGTGTAGATGAGGCCCTTAGGGACATGGTTTAGTGACATGGTGTGTTGGGTTGACGGTTGGACACGATGATCTTAGAGGTCTTTTCCAACCTGTATGATTCTATGATTATATGATTCTATGAGATAATGACAGATTATTTAGAGCATATTAAGGAATTTATATCTGGTAACATATTAATTTGTTCTGCACCATGCTCTTGTTTTTACTGTACCTGTTAAAAATGGGAGTTGGGTTTTGTAGTCTGTTGTGCTCTGCCATGATTAATGATGTTTTGCCTGGGAGATTTGTTACTAAAACGCTGGCATTGGGGGTTATTTGGTATTTGGGATTCGTAATGAAGCCGTTTCTGCATTTCGGGTACCACCTCATGGAGACCATTAGCAATTATACCTTTTCCTCTGAGAGATTTTTTATGGAGGAAATAGAGAATGGCACCCTCGCTACCTTCCTCTATGATGTCATCTCCTTTGTTAAAATAACTTGCCAGTACCTTGAACATCCCTGGGTAGTTAAGATATATCTCTTGGTACTCCTTGGGAATATTGTTGCGGTTTTATCCAAGGTTAGTAAGCAATTTAAGAACGTCATCCAGAGATCTGCCCCAAGGCTGGATAGTTATGAGTGGCAGGGCGAGTGGGATAGCATGGGCAAATGCCTAGGACGATGGGCACCCCCAGTGTTCTGGAACTTTACCCCTGAACAAGTGCAGAACCCTGAAAAATTAGTAGAATATTTGGAAGAAGTATGCTGTTACCCTGGCCATTCTAGGGAGACACAAATCACTACAATGTGCTGGGGCCTGGCCCACGCATACCGAGCCCTGTTTAACACCACTCAGAACCCCCAAGGGGAAGGAAACGTCTCTGTAGCTGATGACAAAGCAACAGGCCCTGTGGCTACCCCACCCCCCACGGCAAGCACAGCGGCTCCCTCACCCCCCAGGGCAAGCACAGCAGCTACTCCGCCCCCTGCGATAGAGAACCAACCCACACCAGTATCAGTCGCCCCTATACAAAAAAGAAAATGCACAAGAAAATCAGCTCGTCTAGTAAGGGATGAAGATGAACCAGGGCCATCACAAGAACAGGAGGAGGAGGAGGCAGAACCAGTAAATGAGATGGTGACCACCCGATCCTTATCCCTGGGTGAGCTGCGAGATATGCAAAAAGACTTCAGCCGTCGTCCAGGCGAGCACATTGTCACCTGGCTGCTCCGATGCTGGGATAACGGGGCCAGTAGCCTGGAATTAGAGGGTAGGGAAGCCAAGCAGCTGGGATCCCTTTCTAGGGAAGGGGGCATTGACAAAGCAATTGGACAAGGGGCACAAGTCCTCAGCCTCTGAAGGCGACTCCTGTCAGGTGTGAAGGAAAAGTATCCCTTCAAGGAAGATGTTATATGCCACCCAGGCAAGTGGACCACCATGGAGAGAGGTATCCAGTACCTGAGAGAATTAGCTGTGCTAGAAGTGATTTATGATGACCTGAACAACGAGCAGTTATCCAAAGACCCAGATGAAGTCAAATGCACCCGACCCATGTGGCGGAAGTTTGTACGGAGCGCACCAGCGTCACATGCAAACTCATTGGCAATAATGACCTGGAGAGATGGAGAGGAACAAACAGTGGATGAACTGGCTGGCCAACTCCGGCAATATGAAGAAAGTCTCTCTTCCTCCCTACGGGCCTGTGTCTCTGCTGTGGAGAAACTGTCTCAGGAGGTCCAGCAACTCAAAGAGGATATGTCCTGCTCCCCACCTGCACGGGCCAGTGTCTCAGCCATTAGGAGCAAGCGTCCCTCTGCTCAAGAGAGGAGACATCGTGGGTACACACCCTGGGGCACCCTGTGGTTTTACCTGCGTGACCACGGAGAGGACATGAGGAAGTGGGATGGAAAACCTACCTCAGTCCTACAGGCACGGGTACATGAGTTGCAAGGGAAAACAACCACAAAAGGGGGTTCTTCCAGGAAAACTGCTGCTCCAGTCTCCAGTGAGTTCCTCAGACAGAGTAGAAGGGCTGATTCCACTTCCGACCTTAACAAAGGGACTTCTCACTCATACTTACAAGAAGTGGATAGCGAATATGATGACCAGGACTAGAGGGGCCCTGCCTCCAGCCAGGTGGAGGAAAGGGACAACCGGGTTTACTGGACTGTGTGGATTCGATGGCCTAGCACATCAGATCCACAAGAATATAAGGTTCTTGTAGACACCGGTGCACAGTGTACCCTGATGCCATCAGGCTATAAAGGGGCAGAAGCCATTTGTATTTCTGGAGTGACAGGGGGATCCCAAGAGTTAACTGTGTTGGAGGCCGAAGTAAGTCTAAACGGGAATGAGTGGCAGAAGCACCCCATTGTGACTGGCCCAGAGGCTCCGTGCATCCTTGGCATAGACTACCTCAGGAGAGGGTATTTTAAGGACCCAAAAGGGTACCGGTAGGCTTTTGGTATAGTTGCCCTGGAGACGGAGGAAATTAAATAGTTGTCCACCTTGCCCGGACTCTCAGAGGATCCTTCAGTTGTGGGGTTGTTGAAGGTCCAAGAACAACAGGTACCAATTGCTACCAAAACAGGGCATCGGCGGCAATACCGCACCAACCGAGACTCCCTGATCCCCATCCATGAGCTGATTCATTGACTGGAGAGCCAAGGAGTGATCAGCAAGACTCACTCACCCTTTAACAGTCCCATATGGCCAGTGCGAAAGTCTAATGGAGAGTGGAGACTAACAGTAGACTACCGTGGCCTGAAGGAAGTCACGCCGCCACTGAGTGCTGCCGTGCCGGACATGCTGGAACTTCAATACGAACTGGAGTCAAAGACAGCCAAGTGGTACGCCACCATTGATATCGCTAATGCATTCTTCTCAATCCCTTTGGCGACAGAGTGCAGGCCGCAGTTTGCTTTCACTTGGGGAGGCGTCCACTACACCTGGAACCACCTGCCCCAGGGGTGGAAACACAGCCCTACCATTTGCCATGGACTGATCCACACCGCACTGGAACAGGGTGAGGCTCTGGAACACCTGCAATACATTGATGACATCATTGTGTGGGGCAACACAGCAGACGAAGTTTTTGAGAAAGGGGAGAGAATAGTCCAAATCCTTCTGAAGGCTGGCTTTGCAATAAAACGAAGTAAGGTCAAGGGACCTGCACAGGAGATCCAGTTTTTAGGAATAAAATGGCAAGATGGACGTCGTCAGATCCCAATGGATGTGATCAATAAAATAACAGCCATGTCTCCACCAACTAACAAAAAGGAAACACAAGCTTTCTTAGGCATTTTGGGCTTTTGGAGAATGCATATTCCAAATTACAGGCAGATCGTAAGCCCTCTCTATCACGTGACCAGGAAGAAGAATGACTTCAGATGGGGCCCTGAGCAACGACAAGCCTTTGAACAAATTAAACAGGAGATAGTTCAGGCAGTAGCCCTTGGGCCAGTCCGGGCAGGACAAGATGTGAAGAATGTGCTCTACACCGCAGCCAGGGAGAATGGTCCTACCTGGAGCCTCTGGCAGAAAGCACCAGGGGACACACGAGGTCGACCCTTAGGGTTCTAGAGTCGGGGATACAGAGGATCCGAGGTCCGCTACACTCCAACTGAGAAGGAGATATTGGCGGCATATGAAGGGGTTCAAGCTGCTTCGAAAGTGGTTGGTACTGAAGCACAGCTCCTCCTGGCACCCCGACTGCCGGTGCTGGGCTGGATGTTCAAGGGGAGGGTCCCCTCTACACATCATGCAACTGATGCTACGTGGAGTAAGTGGGTCACGCTGATCACACAACAGGCCCGAATAGGAAACCCCAGTCGCCCAGGAATCTTGGAGGTGATCACGAACTGGCCAGAAGGCAAAGATTTTGGAATATCCCCAGAGGAGGAGGTGACACGTGCTGAAGAGACCCCACCATATAACAAACTACCAGAAAACGAGAAGCAATATGCCCTGTTCACTGATGGGTCCTGTTGCCTTGTGGGAAAACACTGGAGATGGAAGGCTGCGGTATGGAGTCCTATACGCCAAGTTGCAGAAACTGCTGAAGGAGAAGGTGAATCGAGCCAGTCTGCAGAGGTGAAAGCCATCCAGCTGGCCTTGGACATTGCCAAACGAGAAAAATGGCCAGTACTTTATCTCTATACTGACTCATGGATGGTGGCAAATGCCCTGTGGGGGTGGTTGCAGCAGTGGAAGCAGAACAACTGGCAGCGCAGAGGTAAACCCATTTGGGCTGCCGCGTTGTGGCAAGATATTGCTGCCCGGGTAGAGAACCTGACTGTAAAAGTACATCACGTAGATGCTCACGAACCCAAGAGTCGGGCCAGTGAAGAGCACCAAAACAACCAGCGGGTGGATCAGGCTGCCAAGATCGAAGTAGCTCAGGTAGATCTGGACTGGCAACATAAGGGTGAATTATTTATAGCTCGGTGGGCCCATGACACTTCAGGTCACTAAGGGAGAGATGCAACATATAGATGGGCTCGTGATCGAGGAGTGGACTTAACCATGGACACTATTGCACAGGTTATCCACGAATGTGAAACATGTGCTGCAATCAAGCAAGCCAAGGGAGTAAAGCCTCTTTGGTATGGAGGACGATGGTTGAAGTATAAATATGGGGAGGCTTGGCAGATTGATTATATCATGCTCCCACAAACCCGACAGGGCAAGCGCTATGTGCTCACCATGGTAGAAGTAACCACAGGATGGCTGGAAACATATCCTGTGCCCCATGCCACCGCCCGGAACACCATCCTGGGCCTTGAAAAACAAGTCCTATGGCGACATGGCACCCCAGAAAGGATTGAGTCAGACAACGGGACTCACTTCCGAAACGCCCTCATAGACACCTGGGCCAAAGAGCATGGCATTGAGTGGGTCTATCACATCCCCTACCATGCACCAGCCTCCGGAAAAATTGAATGATACAACGGGCTGTTAAAGACAACACTGAGGGCAATGGGCCGTGGGACATTCAAGCATTGGGACACACATTTAGCAAAGGCCACCTGGTTAGTCAACACTAGGGGATCTGTCACTCGAGCTGGCCCTGCCCAATCCAAACCCTTACGTACTGTAGAGGGGGATAAAGTCCCTGTCATGCATATGAGAAATATGCTGGGGAAGATGGTCTGGGTTGCTCCTGCCTCTGGCAAGGGAAAACCCATCCGTGGGATTGCTTTTGCTCAAGGACCTGGGTGCACTTGGTGGGTGATGAGAAAGGATGGGGAAGTCCGGTGTGTACCTCAGGGGGATTTAATTTTGGGTGAAAATAGCCAATGAACTGAATTGTACGATGTTAGTTATTACATAGTACTGTATGTCATCACTTCTATGGTTACCATATGCCATATTAACAGTATTACAGTAAGAATCACCCAGATTAATGTAGGATGAACTCCGATGAAACTGAGCAAGGTGCAACAATGATAGAACCGGACGAGCACCCAGAACTGGCCTCCGCATGCAAGAGCCCAACACCACACACCATCTCTCCTGCCCTGCAAGACTGTTATGACAGGTGGAACCCGAAGTCATGGACTAAATGAACTCAACGGACGTTTTAGAGGGATGGCCCATGGACTAAGGGAATGATATCTCTGTGCGTGTATATATCAAAAGGCAGGGAAAAGTAGCGGTGACTAATTGGAATGTATGGGAAAATGTGAGACCTGGGCATGATGTAGATGGTATAGAATAAGGGGTGGATATTGTCCTGGTTCCAGCTGGGACAGGGTTAACTTTCTTCCCAGTAGTTTGTGGGGGGTGCTGTGTTTTGGGTTCGGTGTGAAAGGAGCATTGATGGCCCATTGATGCTTTGGCTGTTGCTGGGTGATGCTTGCACCGGGAGGGGGGAGCACAGCCGGGGTGGTGGACCCAGCTGGCCAATGGGGTATTCTATACCATGTGACATCATGCTCAGTATAAAAACCAGGTGGGGGGTGGGGGTGGGGGTGGGGGGTGGGGGGGCGGGGCTCGCCCCCCGTTCGTGACACGCGGTCGGCGGTCGGTGAGCGGTTGTGTTGTGCATTGCCTGCTTTGTGTGTTCTGTTATTGTTGTTGTTCTCATTGTTATTATTACTGTTCTACTTAGTTTTATTTCAATTATTAAACTGTTTTTATCTCAACCCGGGAGCTTTCCTACTTGTGCCCTCCCGATTCTCTCCCCCATCCCACCGGGGGGGGGGGTGATCGAGCGGCTGCGTGGCGTTTATTTTTGCTGACTGGGGTTAAACCATGACAATAACTTAGGGAGTAACAAAAAGCTTTTAAATCCACATACAGAATAAGTGAGATCAGTACCAGATTTCTGCATAGACTTGTGGTATCATAGTTCTTAAAGGTGGTTGACAAATTGGAGAGGGTACAGCAAGCAAGTAAAAGAAAAAAAAAAAGCTTTCAAGTCATTCAAGCTGCAGAAAATGTCTTATATTATCAAACTTTAAAAATATTATCTATTTGTTTTAGCAAAGACAAGATTGAAAGGTGCCTTGAAGACAATGTTTAAGCACCTTTGCAGAGAGAAAGTACTGAATGCCAGAGAGCTCTTTGATCTGCTTGACAAAGGAGGAACAAGAATCGGTGGATAAAAGGTACAGCTAGAAAATTTCAAATGAGACAATATAAACACATTTTCTAAAATAGGGGCAATTAACTACTGGAAAAATATTAAAAGAAGTGAATTTATACATATGTTTTTTTTCTTTACAGACTTCTCAGTAGTCACAATGCTACTATTTTTTTTAGACTTTGCTTTTTTTCTGAAACACTTGTGTGTCCCTATTGACTTTCAGGTGATAACGTAGAAGAGAAGTTGAGTTCCAGTACATGAAGACTTTTAAATACACTACCAGAAATACATCAAATATAAACCAAACTAAAATGCATTTCTCAAACCTGTTTATGCAACTAAAATAATGCTCAGATTGATGGAATTTCTAGGTATTTTAGGCCATAAAACTCCAAGTACTCTCTTAAGGAGATGAAGATCTTGTTGCTTAGCTATTAGAAGAGTTGACTCTGCAGTCCTTTAAGACTAAAAATCCCATTGATATAATTGGAAATTTGCAAATGGTGCTTATGAGAGATGTCCATGCAAATGCATAGCTGTGCCTGTAGCCATATAATACAGGACACTGTTTTGGAAGGAGTCCCTTTTAATGTCAGGTGTCTGAGAGGTTCTGTAAAGAATACTGTGTTTATGTAGACGCGGTGGATTTTGGTTTAGCCAGCACTAATCTAAGTTGAAATGTGAACTCTGACTGGGGCTCCTGGTCAGTGCAAAAATGGATTTAGTGTTTTATATTTTTCATATAGAAGGACAGAATAGGGAACTACACCTACTGTATCATTCTGCATGTAGAATGTCAAACATGGGGACAGGGTGGATCGACCAATGTTTCTAGAGAAATATATGAATTATGCCAGGTGAGACCCAGCTGCCTAAATCAGACACAACATCCTAATGCCCCAGTGTACATGAGTCATACCATTTCTGGCCTGGCAGCAATTTTTCTTTTAATAATTCTATGGAGTTAATAATGATATCAAATGGCAGAAAAACAGCTGGATTACAGAATACCGTAAAACCAATATTTTAAAGAAAGAATAATCTGAAAAAAACCCAGAGGTAAATGGGAAATAGAATAAATTGCTTCAGCAACAGCAAGTTAACCTTTTGCATGTTATTTGAAGGCATTCAAGTGCAGTCCCAGCATCAAGGCTAAACTAATTTCTAAGAAATAGAAAGGGAAACAGGGATTTGGAATAGGTTTCTAGCAGTAGCAGTGCAAAACAAACAAACTCCTAATTATTCTTAAAATGGATTATTTTATTAATGGATTGTATGTGATAATTAATTGTGATAACAAAGATCTGAAATTGTTAAGCCAATTCCATGTGTTTGTCCCATAAAGTAAAATACCGGGTAGAGGGAAACAGTATTATGTCCGAGAGTGGCTTTATGCTTCAATTCACAAAGATTATCTGGCTTGTTCACAGAGATTAAATTACCCTGATATATGAAGTGATGTCAGCTCTGTTGTTTCACATAGGAGAAACAACATGTTTGTATAGAGGTTTTAACTTTATTGATTAATACTGAATTTCTTTGATTTCAAATAATTTCAGAACTGCACATTCTAGTACTTTTGTTTATAACACTGAATCATGCTAAGGTTTTATGACCCTTTTCAAAGGCATTTTCAATACTTATTTAATAAAACACTGAAGCTAGCTTTGGAGAAGATATACTCCACACAAATAATTTCACTGTGAATCTTTTGAAGTAAGATTTATACACTTCATAAAAATGTGTACACAGGGTAACATAACAGAGACTGTTTCTAATTACTCATTGAAATCAGCATGGGCCCATAACTATGGGCTGCAGGGCTCCAACTCTTGACTTTTTAATCTCTTTCCTAAAGGTATCCATTTCTCATTGGAGGTGAGAGATGAATGTGTAGCTGCTAAGTGTGAGGAGGATGGTAATGGAAATCAGTAGTGTTAATTAAATTACAAGAATTAACATACCCAGTATTTCTTGCTCCTCTAAGCTTTTGTAACTGATAATGAGAGTGAAGTGTTTTATGATCCCCTCCTTCTCACAGAACAATCTATATCCAAAATCTTTGCCAAGACAGAGTTGAAATTTTGACTAATTGTTCATTTGTTTTGATGTCTTCCCTCTCTTTCAACAGAATCAGTAGTTTAGAAAATACAGAAAAACAGACAAAACCCAACAAACTCCTTTCTTTTCATCTTAGTGAGATCAAACTTGGACCCTGCATTTTTGAGTAGTAATAAAACATCATTCTAGTCCCCAGAACAACAGAGAATTAGTGAAAAACTTGTTCAAAATGAGCAGAAAACAGATGTGGTTTGGATTTTTTTGGTGGGTTGGTTTGTTTGTTTGTTTGTGGGTGTTCTTGGTGTGGCATTTGCATTTTTTTTGGGGGGGAGGGGGTTGACACTGTTTTGCTTGCTTAATATTGCATCAGTGGCTGCAAAGTTGGTCAAGTTTGGACAAAAATTCTTTTTTGCAATACTCTAGAAGTAACAATTGCTGAAAATTATAGTGAATGTGTTCAAATTGAAATATTGATGAATAGGAGATTGATAGGTAAGACAGGCTCACCATAATTAGCTACGGCAAACCTCTTTTTCTACCTTATTTTGTCTTCAGTTCAGCAATACACTTAAGGCACCATTTAAGGCTCCTTGCAGCTGGGGACTTATCTACCTGTATTGCATTGTTTCACTACTAGGGTACTTGTTGAAATTGTGCTCATATTTGTAACTTAGCATTTTGCAATTTATCTAGGGTAAAACAGACAAACAAAAAGAGAATCTGAAATTCTAGGTCTTATTGATTTCTCTTCACATAGCGAATTACATCTACTTCTTAGTTAGCATATGTTCCTCCATCTGCTTAGATTTGACTTTTCTTATTGAGGTTAATTATTGTTTTCCATCATAGTTGGGGTTTTGTTTTGTCCTTTTTTAATCAATCATCTAACTGAGGCAGCTTTTACATTTTAGAATAACAAATCTACACATTTATAAACACACAACTGAACCTTTTGTCAGTGTTCATACAGCAGGATTTAATATTGTAAAAACTATACTCGTCTTTTGTACATTTTAATTCTGATAAACTTTCCACCTTTCTCTGATTTCTATTGGCATGAAATTTGCAAGGACAAGTTTCCCACTGAAGTTAGTGGGATACTGTAGAGAGGAGAGGATTGAAATAACAGCTGCAAAACCACCTTTCTGTACATAAGCTTTTGTAACCAAACCAGTAGTCCTTACTCCTTGGAAAATTCCAGCACATTTCAAGAAGACCAGCAGTTTCTGAGTCACTGTGTGACCTGTTATTCACAGAGATTGTATTAAAAAAATAACTGCTATGGGCTGGTTGTAAATTCCTGTAACACCTGAACTAAACAGAATTAGCATATCCCAAATCCTTCAGTTAATAAAAAGACATGAGAGAGAACCACCACTTAGGAAGCTGATCACGTGTTGGGCTTTTGCACATGGATTGTTTAGTTAGGGAATGCCAAACAGAAGGGCTGATGTTGAAAAAAAGGGTTCACAAAAAGAAGAAATGGCCTTGGAAAGAAGTGGCCTCGGAGAAGTGGTGGTGAAGATCTTGGTTTTGCTCTGGGTGGTGGAAAGATCCTGGAAGTGAGGGAAGATCCCAGAGATCACAGAGATGCATGAAGATGAAAGCTGGGAGACCCCCTGGGAGGGACCCTGGCCAGTGACACCCAAGACAGGTAACTGTGAGCAGAGGCATGTCATGAACTGATATGACTTGCTGCCCAACTTTCCCAGCCCAGCAACGACCTCCTTGCGGGGAAAAGAAGCTGAGTCCTACTGAATGCAATGCTTTGGGCTAGTGAGTAAGTGTCTGAGGTAATCAAATAGCTCTAATCTCATTAGT
This sequence comes from Calonectris borealis, assembly GCF_964195595.1. Taxonomy (NCBI): domain Eukaryota; kingdom Metazoa; phylum Chordata; class Aves; order Procellariiformes; family Procellariidae; genus Calonectris; species Calonectris borealis. The sequence goes on from NC_134312.1 coordinate 183,809,189, forward strand.
TTTTAAATAAATCACTGTATCCAGATCCACTACAAGTTGTCACTTACTCTGTATCTCTTGAGACAAGAGTGCCGGAGACAAGAGATTCTGAGATTCCACTATATCCAAAATTAGTGAGTAAACAGTCCAGAAATCAGATTTTCAATATACAATTTCTATTAGATTTTCATCCATGCAGGTAGATGACCATTTCTTAAAAGAATGAGAGAAAAGGGAATCTGTTTGTCTATCCCAAACATCTGGCACGTGACAATGTTTTAGGCTGCTGTTTAATCCATTTTTCTAAAGTGAATACCTCCTATATTATTAAATAGAAAGAGACAACCATCCATATATTCCTAAAATTAGGCACCTAGTTAGAGAAAAGCACACTCTGGATTTATTCCAAGCCAACTGCTTTTCTCTATAGAATATTTGCAGAAATCCAGTAAGTACAGGAATACTGGTTCACTAATGATCTAAAGCTGAGGAGCAGTTTTGACTGAATACCACTCTCAATGACAAAATACAACTAAAATGACCATATGATGTTTAAAAGACACCATAACAAGACATTTTTCTTGAGCCTTAAAACTGCTCAGTGGGAAAAAGAAACCCAAAACCAAAACAGAAAACAGCCAGCTAGAATCACAGCCATCTGTAGAAATACCAGTTTCTCCTGACAGATTGGTTGGAACCTTTTGATTAAAAAAAGTAGGAGAACAATGGGTATGAAGCAGTAGTCAGTAAACTTCCTGCTCTACTGAAAGACTGGTATTTTCTACGGTGTTCCTACATTTTTATGGCATTCATGTCTTCAATGCTTCTCACAGATATCTAGAGGAATCAAGAAATTGCAATTCAGTGAGTGAAGGGTCTCCTTTAGTTTCAAGGTGCTGCATTTCAGCCTTAGTGCTGAGGCTGTTCCCACAGCATTCAAATAATGTGTGAAGTATGAAGTTGCAGTTGCTGAGAAATGTTTTCAAAGATACATGACTTTTTCCAATACCTGTGGTTTTAATATATTTGCCTTGGGATCAGTAACCTGATAGTGATGAGGAAACAAAACATCTATCTACATTATAAATACGATAATGTAGTCAGTACAATTTGAAAAAAAAAAAAACAAAACCCAAACTCCTACATACAAAACAATTCTTTAGATAGTCTCTAGTTTTGCCTGCATAAAATTATAGAATCATAGATTGGGTTGGGTTGGGAAGGGACCTTTAAAAGTCATCTAGTCTAACCCCCTCCTCCACGGGCAGGGGCATCTTTCACTAGATCAGGTTGCTCAAAACCCCATCCAACCTGATCTTGAACACTTCCAATGACAGGGCATCCATAACTTCTTTAAGCAACCTGTGCCAGTGTCTCACCAAATTCCTCTTAAAGCATTTCTTCCTTATATCCAATCTAAACCTACGCTCTTCCAGTTTAAAACAGTTGCCCATTGTCCTGTCACTATAGGCCCTGGTAAGAAGTCCCTCTCTATCTTTCTTATAAGCCTCCTTTAAGTACTGCAAGGCTGCAATAAGGTCTCCCCGAAGCCTTCTCTTCTCCAGGCTGAACAACCCCAACTCTCTCAGCCTTTCTTCATAGGAAAGGTGTTGCAGCCCACTGGTCATTTCCGTGGCCCTTCACTAGACCCTCTCTAACAGGTCCATGTCCTTCTTGTGCTGGGGGCTCCAGAGCTGGCACAGTACTCCAGGTGGGGTCTCACCAGAGTGGACTAGAGGGGCAGAATCACCTCCCTTGACCTGCTGGCCATGCTTCTTTTGATGCAGCCCAGGATACGGTTGGCCTTCTGGGCTGTGAGCACTCATTGCTGGCTCATGTCCAGCTTTTCATCCACCCGTACCTCCAAGTCCTTCTCAGCAGGGCTGCTCTCAATCCCTTCATCCCCCAGCCTGTCAGGGGTTTGCCCTGACCCATGTGCAGGACCTTGCACTTGGCCTTGTTGAACTTCATGAAGTTCACATAGGCCCACTTTTCAAGCCTGTCAAGGTCCCTCTGGATGGCATCAGGGAGGGTGTGTTCAATCCCACTGACTATAACATCAATAAAGTTATTGAACAGTACTGGTCCCAATATAGACCCCTGAGGGACACCATTTGTACAGATTTCAATTTGGACATTGAACTGTTGACCACTACTCTCTAGACAAGACCATCCAGCCAATTCCTTAACCATCAAATTATTCATCCATCAAACCCATATCTCTCCAATTTAGAGATGAGGATGTTGTGGGGGACCCTGCCAAAGGCCTTACAGAAGTCAAGGTAGATGACATCAGTTGTTCTTCCCTTATCCACCAACACAGCCTCTCCCTGTAGAAGACCATCAGATTAGTCAGGCATTATTTGCCCTTGGTGAAGCCATGTTGACTGTCTCTAATCACCTCCCTGTCTTCCATATGTTTCGATATATCTTCCAGGAGGATCTGTTATGATCTCACCAGGCACAAATGTGAGTCTGACCGATAGTTCCAGAGTCTTCCTTTTTACGCTTTTAAAAACTGGGTGTGATGTTTCCCCTTTTTCCAGTCACTGGGGACTTTGTCTGACTGCCATGACTTTTCAAATATGATGGAGAGTGGCTTGGCAACTGCATCAGCCAACTCCCTCAGGACTCTGGGGTGCATCTCATCAAGTCCCATGGGCTTATGTATGTTCAGGTTCCTCAGATGGTCTTGAATCTGATCTTCTCCTACAGTGGATGGGACTTCATTCCCCCAGTCCCTGCCTTGAGATTCAGGGACTTCTGAGATGTGGGAAGAGCAATCACCAGAAAACTGAGGCAAAAAAGTTGTTAAGTACTTCAAACTTCTCCTTGTCAGTTTTCACCAGATCTGATCTCATTTATCGGGGGGGGGTGGGGGGGGGAGCGGGCATGTGTGTGTACAATTTCTTTTGTCTTCCTTTTCTGATTAAAGTACCTGTAGAAGCCCTTCTTATTATTCTTCATGTCTCTTGCCAAATTTAGCTCCAGCTATGCCTTAGCTTTCCTGATCCCATCCCTACACTCCCAGGCAATATCTCTATATTATTCCCAGGATCTGTGTCCCTGCTTCCACTGCCTACTCATTTCCCTCTTGTGTTTCAGTTTGACCAGGAGGTCCTTACTCAGCCAAATACTCAGTATTTGCTTTTGAAAGTGAATCTCTTATCTTCCCTACACATCATGCCTTGGTTAGCACCAGAGGGTTAATCTCAGAACACATGAAGTTCATTCCTCCTGGGTGAAAGTACAACAGAAGTTGAGTGGTAGGAGTGCACCCAACAGGCCCTACCTGTTGATGTGCATTCAGCCTGCCAGAGGGACTACCTTCAGTCTGAAGTAAGCCTCCCAAAACATTCACGGTGTCAAAGTCAAGTTCTTCCCAGCAGCTCCTTCACTCTTCAGCTTCTGTCCCTTAGCATCAGTGTTGTAACATGTGCATACCCTACAAAGTACCTTAGTGGTGGACTTGCCTTTTATTGGCTTTGTGTTTGCTCCTCTCTCTTCCTTCCCAAGTTCGCAATATTTATTTTTGTTGTATAGTGTATTGATATAGGAAATTATTTCTGACCGCAATAACACAAAATTCATTAAAAAAACCCCCAACAGTGTAGGATTATTGCTATTTATTGTCTCTCCTGTAGAAACTAGAGAGGCAGCTGTGGCTAGGAATCCCCTTTATAAGGCAATGTGCCCAATATATCTGGGACGTGGGCAAGACATTTACTCGTATTTTGGATATTGCCAAAAACAGATCATAAAAAAACGAGGTGGATAAAATAAAGTCTGGAGAAAAAAAAAAAGAGGTTACAAAACATCATTATAATCTGCATTTTACAAAGGGGACACAGAGGCACAGGGAGGATAAACATAGTAACCAGAAGGACACGCATCATTCACACAAACACTCACAAACATACACACGCACACACAGAGAACAGATTTATGGTATTTTGTGTGTGCCTTAGCAACAGGATCATGGAAAACCAGGAAAAAGTTGTTCTGTCAGTCTAGGTCTGTTAGGTTAATGAGCTCTCTTAAACACTTAGTTTTGTTTGTATCCTTGCACCATCACAGTGAGAGTGACAGGACTATATCATCACAATAAATAGACAAAATTAGATGGTTAAGCTTTGTCTATTAAATTCCATTTCTTTTGTTCCAAGTTGATAGTAATACTGGTTTTGCACCTGGCCTCCTGGATAATAATTGCAGGAAAGATATTACAACAACAAATGTGCCTACCAAAAAAAGAATGACTGACCAAGGTAAACTGAGAACTTGGCTATTAGGAGTCTTCACTGTGTAAGGACACTCCCAGTCATTAAAATAAAAAAAAAAAAGAGAGGATATACAGAGCTAAGACTAACAGATTAAATACTGTAACAAAAATCTACCAAAAATTAGAAGCATTTTTTTTAGCTTTTATTTTTAGTTATATGAAAGGAAGAAAAAAAAATTTGTGAGAGGGAATAGGTTTTAAAGTAAAGTTTGATAGGATGTGGGGTTTTTTGACAAAACATTTTTGGCAGAAATTCTCAATTAATTTAAACTTTTCCATTGAGAACACTGGTTACAGAGAAGAAGAAATGGTGCTTAAGAATTCTTATTGAAATGAGAGAAAGAGAAAGCTAGAGCAGACCATATGTGTCTGTCCCAAAGATCTACTTTTGTCAGGGGATATATTTTAAACCTCGCAGTGGTTATATTTTAATATAATACCTATGCAAAGTAAAGCAGGGAAAACCGAAAGGCATTTCTTTCTCTCTGTCACTCCCTCTAGCACCATTCTGATCAGGGTGCTGGTCCAGCATGGGAGAAGTGCAGAATGAATGAAGGTAAGAACCTGATTCTTTCCAGTCTCAAATGAAAAATTCATCAGTTTTGAGCTGTGCAGGAGATGTTATGGGTTTAGATGGGGAAATGGAAAGGAAATCTCTGCTTCTGTATATGGAAAGAGTTTTATAACATTTGAGAGTTGAAAACTGGTATACAGAACTGTAAGAAACAGTGATGAAAGCATTTTAATGACTATATTTAGCTCACACAAGTTTGACTTGAAGTAATTATAGTTTATAGTTTTATAAGGAACTTTATACACTTATTTCCCACTATCTGAAAAAACATCTCTCTCTTTCTCAAAAACAATCAAACAGATGCAAAACCAAACACAAAAAAGCCATCACCCAAAATGCAAATCCAAATCACAGCAAACCTAAATGTTTAAGAACTTAGGGAAAGAATTGACTGAGTTTTCCTATGTATACTGAAGTCAGGTCTAAAAATCTGTTGGCATTTTACTTATTCATTGAGTAGCTGACTGAAGGATACGGGATCATTCACAGGAATGTTCCCACTGAACACAAGAAAAGCAGAAACTCACTGAGTAATATTAGAAAAATTTCTTACTTTCAGTATTTTTAAGAATCTGTTAATCTCTTCATCTCACTTTTTCCACCTACTCAAACTTGGGGGTTGTAAACTGTGGTTTAGCTTCAACCTCTAAAATAGCATCTGGGAATGAATAAACTAAAGCAGTCCATCTCTTGTTACTGAGACTGGCAAGGGCATATTTGAAAAAAGCAAACAGGAGGAAAACAAGCCTCAGACCTGCAACAATCTTGACAGCATACTACAACTCTGATAGGCAGCCTGTGCAGAGGGGAGAGTACAAAGACAGTTACAAATGGCAAGGTGCACATTTATGAATACCAATAAAATTCTCCCTCTGCTCTATCATCTCTTTAAGGTGCTGTTTTTCAAATAACCATTTTAGAAGCAGCTTTATAATTGCTTTCACTTTAAATACCTAAATTAAATATACATATATAAAGTAAGGAACATTTGTCTCGCACCTTTTTCAGAAGCATGGCACTTTTTAAACTAGCATTGCTGACAGATTTTAAGTCATATCTGTGATTTATAAGTCAGGACTTCATATACTCTGGATATTAAGATCTATTTTATGAAACCCAGATTATTTGTTAAAAAAGACTGATTTACTAGGCAGATTTATTAATCATGGCTTGAAAATTTAAACCGAAGTCTTGGTTTAAAGTCTTATATTTATAAATTAGATGTTTAAATCAAATTCCAATTTATACATAATGGGATTGGTTCTAGAGATGTGCAAATAGTAATATATCCAATCCCACTACTACCTGAAGATAACAACGATCCTGCTTTCACAATTAATTTGGTTATTCACATTGATGAGAAAATCCTATCATTAATCAGATGGATACTATTTGGAAAGTACTCCATATCAAGGATCCAGACAGAAAGAAATACTGACTTTCAGACAGGAAATGAATAGTCTAATCTGAAATATTGTAATACTCAGATTTTGAACTCTGCTTTTTCAGAGTTTTCAAGTTGCTGAGTCCATGCCCCTCTGGAACTGTTATTACCACTCCAGCAAGAGAGACAGCTTTCATTTGCTGTCGTTTGTCCCTTTCATATTCTGAAAAAAAATACAGAAGTGATATTAAATTCCTCCTTGCCAACTTCCACTCCTAATAATTACTCACAATTTTTCACTGAGTTTTGTATGTTCCTATTTCTTTGATGCCCAGAAATGTCAAGACTCTGAAAGGAAAGACATACCAAGTGCTTGAAAAGTGCAAACAGCAATGACCAAGATGGTGTATATTTGAACATTTTACTTTTTAGTCAACCTCATCTACCTGAAGCAAATTAATAAAATCCACTAGAAATACTTTTCTGCCTCATTATGCATAGCCATAGCTTGAAGTGTCAGGTTTAGATAAGTTGAAAGCAATGTGGCTGAAAGGTACATTTTCTAATCAACTTCCTGAATAATCTTTGACTCCAGACATAGCAATATGTGTAATCAATATATGAAACTTACCATACCAATTTGTCCAATACATGACAAGTTGGTCTTTTAATTCTTTAGCAGTGTCTTGCCATGTTAACCTTGACCTGTTACTTCTTGTTAAGTTCCCTAGTTCTGAAGGCATGTTGCCTTCAAGTTAAAAAAAAAAAAAAAATCCATCCTTGAGCTTGACAAAGGAAGCCTTGAGATGTTGCTGTGAGCTTGTTCTATACACGCTGCATACATAGTTTCTTTCTGAGTTTATGGTTCATAAAACCTTGTTGGCCTACTTATATCCATGGGGCTAACCAGAAATCTACAGTAAGTGTGAAGGCTGTGTGTGACGCATCAAAATCAGAGACAAAAACTTCTTAAAATACTGTGAATCAGACTGCTTTTCGTTTTGCTTTGTAGACGGACTTGATACACAGAAGGATAAAATGCCTTCTGTTGTGATGCTTCCCTCAAATACTTTGTACCTTGTGCCAAATAGAAAAACATGAGTAGGTGATGTCCTAGGGACTGATTGACTGGGAATAGTTTGAGTTGCATAGCAGTGTCCTTCTCAACCCACCCTCTCTCAAGACACCCTTCAGTGGAGCATAATTTCCTTTTGTGTTTGTCCAGGTTCTTTTTCCTTTCTCTGCAGAAATATTGCCACATCTGTTTGACAACCCCATCTCCAGCTGAGAGGAAGGTAGTGATGGATTGCAGAATCCTGTTCCACATTCTGTTAATCTTGGCATTGCCTTCCTCTTCACATTCAAAGTACAGTAACTGCAGGTTGCTTTTGTTCCACTATTTCGTCCTCTTGTAGTATAAAAAAATTGGACTACTTTGGTTTGACTTGAACTAGCAGTAAGGCCCTTGAATCACTGTTTTTGGAGATGAGCTGTCGAAGTGTACTGAAGCCTAAGTAGGAGGCAATACAGGGGCATAGAGGTGAACATACCCTCTTTAGAAGTTCAGAATTTGTGTGGCAAGTACAGACCTGAGACTTAGGGCAAAATTTTGTCAGACTTGTTTTGTGAAACACGTTATGAATGTTCTCAGGAACACTGCCCTCTGAAACCTGCAAAATGAAAATGAAACTGCTTTTGAAAGAGGAATATGTCATTGATTTGGAATAGCACATAGTTCAAATTATTCAGTTTTCCACTGGCAGTAAATAGAATCATAGAATCATAGAATCATTAAGGTTGGAAAAGACCTCTAAGATCATCGAGTCCAACCGTCAACCCAACACCACCATGCCCACTACACATGTCCCTAAGCACCTCATCTACACATCTTTTAAATACTTCCAGGGATGGTGACTCCACCACTTCCCTGGGCAGCCTGTTCCAAGGCTTGACCACTCTTTCAGTAAAGAAATTTCTCCTAATGTCCAGTCTAAACCTCCCTTGGCACAACTTGAGGCCATTTCCTCTTGTCCTATCGCTAGTTACTTGGGAGAAGAGACCAACACCCACCTCACTACAACCTCCTTTCAGGTAGTTGTAGAGCGCGATGAGGTCTCCCCTCAGCCTCCTCTTCTCCAGGCTAAAACAACCCCAGTTCCCTCAGCCAATCCTCATAACACTTGTTCTCTAGACCCTTCACCAGCTTCGTTGCCCTTCTCTGGACACGCTCCAACACCTCAATGTCTTTCTTGTAGTGAGGGGCCCAAAACCGAACACAGTATTCGAGGTGCGGCCTCACCAGTGCTGAGTACAGGGGCACGATCACCTCCCTACTCCTGCTGGCCACACTATTTCTGATACAGGCCAGGATGCCGTTGGCCTTCTTGGCCACCTGGGCACACTGCCGGCTCATGTTCAGTCAGCTGTCAACCAGCACCCGCAGGTCCTTTTCCTCTGGGCAGCTTTCCAGCCACTCTTCCTCAAGCCTGTAGCATTGCCTGGGGTTGTTGTGACCCAAGTGCAGGACTCGGCACTTGGCCTTGTTGAACCTCATACAGTTGGCCTCAGCCCATCGATCCAGCCTGTCCAGGTCCCTCTGCAGAGCCTTCCTACCCTCGAGCAGATCAACACTCCCGCCCAGCTTGGTGTCATCTGCAAACTTCCTGAGGGAGCACTCAATCCCCTCATCCAGATCATTGATAAAGATATTGAACAGGACCGGCCCCAGTACTGAGCCCTGGGGAACACCGCTCATGACCCGCCGCCAACTGGATTTAACTCTGTTCACCACAACTCTCTGGGCTTGGCTGTCCAGCCAGTTTTTTACCCAGCAAAGAGTGTACCTGTCTAGGCCATGAGCCGCCAGCTTCTAAAAAAGTTGTTGTAGAAGAACTGGCTCAAATCTCAGGTTTCTCCATAACCCAGCTGCAAAGTCCAGTGCAAAATGAACCGTCATATGTCTTCAGCTTTTAAAAATTTCCTAATAATTTCCTAATTTCCTTTTCTCAAATGAGCTGTTCTTTATTTAAAAGTTTCTTGGTACTGGTGATGTTTGGAAGTGCGGTGGTGACCTCCTGAGTCACTGTGAAGAGGTAGAACATTTTGCCTGACTGATGCAGAGTTCTGAACCCATTAGCAGTCTGACAGTCCTCTTATAGTAGTAAGATTTCTATTGGCATTCTGAAAATAGAGAAAGGAGGTGAAGAAAGCAAGAGTGAATGAGAGTGAAGAGTAAATTAATGAAAGAGAAAGAATAGCAAAGGAGAACATAACATAATCCTTTCCCTGTGTACATAAATGGGGAATTATTCCTTGGCTGCCTCAAGGAGTGGAAGGTGGAATTTTGTAATGAAGACAGTAGACATAGAGTACCTATGAAAAGAAGAAAATTACCCCATCTCTCCTCTACAAGTTAGGCAAATATTGCCGTTTATAGAGTAAATTGTGGTTTCACCATACATATCTCTACAAGTGCACCGGTCACTAAAATTTAGTAGTTAATTACTGGGATTAGTTTAACTGTAGTAGTCATGAGAAAGCATAAAACACCTTTCTCCAGTCAGAACAAGGTCCACAGAGCCTGCCACGCTGTTCATTAAGGAGGGCATGTTCTCTATTCTTTTGGGGCTGTAAGAGAATAAGGATGACAAGAGAGGAGATTGCGGAGGGATATGTTATCAGGAGGAGAACCTCCAAGTTTCTAACGGAAGTAGCTCTTCTCTTCTCTGAATGTACTCACCCCATCACTTTTCCCCATGTATTGACATACAAGAAGGTCAGTCTTGTAAAGATCTCATGTTCCAGATGTACTTAAAACCAATAATACTGAAGACAGCAAGATTGTGGTACAGACATTTGCTCTTTTGTCTGTGAAACCCTTAACTTTGTCCCTGTTTTAGTTGAGAGGAGCAATGATTTTGAGCTACTAGTTGCCATGTCATCACTATAAACTTCCTATATACTGTGGTGAGATACATTTCAATATGAGAAGCAGAGACGGACTTTACTGGATTTATCATGAAGAGGAAAAAGATAAGACAAAATAAATATTAAAACCAACACATAAAAGAGACAACTACTGAGTATGATGTAAATACCTGGCATAAGTAATAAGGTAAATCCCAGAGGAGAAAAATATAAGGAAACAAAAATGAAGATAAATTCTGGTAGAAGCACATATTAACAGAAGGAAGATATTAAATGCATAAGGTAAATATTGGGGAAAAGAAGGCGAAATAACAAAGAAAACAGTGAGGGAATAGGAAAATAATAAAGTATAGGTACATCAAATGGATATAATAAAACAAATCACTAAAGTAAGACACATACTCCTCTAATAGAAAGGGAAAACTATGACAGCTGCTGGGAATAAAGGAGAGACTTGAAATAAGACATGTATATTGCAAATGTGGCCGTCAGACTACTACATGAGGCTTAACACAAGCAGAGTGAAAACAAAAGCAGAGGCATAATTTCAATAAGATAAGTGAGTCTGTGAGAGGTTTGACTGATAGACATTTGATTATACATGTGAGAGAATATCCAAACTTTAGACCGAAAGAAATGTTTCAGGAGCAGCTTGAGCTTTCCCCAAGTTAGCTCAGTGTTTTTCAAACTTTGATGCAGTGTGAACATAACAAAAAAAGATTTGCTTATTTGTAAGATTAGGAAAGAAATAAAACAAAGCACATTTGATCTGAAGTGTTTCACTGAAATACTGTTCTCTATGCTGAGTATGACTCCCACACAGGACTCATAAATACTTACCCTGATGTTGCAGTGGGTTATTTATTTTATGTTAATGTCCAAAGGGAACCGTGAGGTCAGAGCCCTTATTGCTCCACAAGCTATTTACAGGCTTCTGCATGTGTGGGTGGTGAGAGGGGTCCCAAATACACCAGAAGACTGGCTGGACATTCAAGCTAGCTGTAAAGGAGCTTAATAAACTAGAAAAGTGTATAACCGCAGTAAGAGTACATATTATGCAAGACAGCAGTTGTACAGTTTAATGATGTCAAGACTCCTGAAATCCATGCTCTGTTTTGATCTCTTTTAGGGGACCTTTAAATCCCTTGATTTTTCTAGGGACCTAACAAAAGGAAATGGCCACAGATGATCAATTGTAGGCACCCATGGCAGCGGTACCAGAGCTCTTGGAGCTCACCCAGCTGAGCCTAATTCTTTTCAGTGGGGCAAAAAGCCAAGACCAAGATCTTTCCTGGGGTCAAGAGGCTTGCTCAAAACATATGCAGTCTTTCTCCTAACAAGGATTAATCTTTGTCCAAACCTGCCAGGAGAAAGTCAGTTTTGAAGTGACAAAAGGGAAGGACATAATCCTTCAAAGTATCAGAGCTAGCAAGAATGGCTTTCACAATTGGAGGCTTCTGGTGTCAGAGGAGGATAAGGAAAACATCAAAGCATGAGTTAATGCTTCCTCTCCTTTATCCCTTATGAGCTACCAAATACAATTGTACAGCAAGCTGTCTGCCAATTGTGCTTGCAACAAATAAATTCAATAATATTGTCTGGTTCACTAATTTTTTGTGTCTTATTTGCCTTAATCCAATGGATAATGAATTTAAACTTGTTTTGTGCTGTCAGCACATAACAGGGTAGAATGTAATGCTGAATAAGTGCTGGGGATGGAGCTGGCTCTGAGAAAACCCCTAAGAGATCTCAGAGCTGCTTTGGCTTTGTCCAGGGATATTTTCATGACCTGAGTGCTTCCCAGTTTCAGTCTGTTTTTCATTTAAAAGGTCTTAAAAAACACCCAAAGACCTGTTTACCTCTCTCAATAAATGTTGCTTCATATCATTGCTGCTCAGCCAGCTGAGACCCAGCCTGCAGGCCAAAAGCTGCAGAAGCTGTGCTTCATTGTTGGTCCCAGCCCCTCTCATCATGCTCAGGAAGAGCAGATCCAAGCCAGCTTTGATCCAGGGTGAGTCAAGAGCTACACAAGGTGAGCAACAAACATAGTGTCACTTATTTTCTTTACATGTGTATGTCATTATGTGCACCTTGCCCCCAGTCATTTTCTGTATCAAAATGGTATTAAGCTAAGACAAAGATCTCCCCTTCCTCCTTTTTGTAAGAATATTCCAAAGCCTAGCAGTTGAGGCATTTACCTAAAATGCAAAAATCAGGTACATTTAAGTATGTTCTTTCTCTGGTTTGTAGCAAGACCTTAACCTTAAGACTCATTCATTAATGTAATGACTATTGGGTAATCTTCATTCCCCATCCACCTTCCTGTAAGATGTGTACCCCTCACAGGTACTCAGGAGGACTAGCCTTTGGTACTTTCTCTCCCTTAGCTCAGGCAAGCTCACCTGCAAACACAAGTCCAGCTCTCATCTCTGTATTAATACCTTGATACATTCATATTTGCTCAAGTCCTGTGCATCTTACTGGAATCATCTTACTGAATTTTAGTTATCTGCAAAGTACAAGTGTATATTTTAGTGCATAACTTCAGATTTCCTTAATAACCAATGAAGACAAACAGACATTTCTAGGGTTTAATTTATCTCTTTTTTGACATCTACACTGTGAATCTATACTGACTAGTTTAGATTTTGACAGACACATGGCTTTATGTTTCCTATCCCTTTCATTCAAACTAGCCAACTCAGCTTGCCTCTTTTGTTGTGCATCTTCAGTCATGAGCCTGCACCCAGTGTTGACACATTTTTGCATTGTGGCAAAATGAGGTCTGAATAACTCCAGTCTTTCTCTTCCTCTTTTTTTTTTTTTTTTTTTTTTTCTTGGATACATACCATATTTTGTCTGTCAAAACCCTTAATCCATTGGATGGATTAAGATACCAAGCCAAACTTGGTATCTCTGTTAGATTATCCCACTTTTGGGGTATCCACATGCAGGCAAGGTCTAGGTCTTAGCAACTAAACCTAACAGGTGGTTTGGGAAGACACTGCATAGTCATCTGGTTTTCATTGCTAATGTGATGTCACATAGTCAAATAACTTATTCCTAGTGATAATTTGTTTTTTACTGTGGATTTTTCCCCCGGGGGGAAATGTCTTTTGATATAAAACAAGGTAATTGAAAACACAGTTGGTCTGGTACTCAGGCAAGATAGTATGTTTTTAATGTCCTTAAGGGAAAAAAAAAAAAAAAAGGAAAAGAAAGATAGAAAAGTGGAAGAAGAAACATTTTAGCTGTGCAACAGCATAGGAATTGAATGAAGACCATAAGAACTAAATGAGATTCACTGTCAAGAGTTTTCTATATCCATCTTTAACGTCATAAATAATTTAAGTTCTAATCCAGAAGTATTGACTAAACTTATTGTTGTGATATCTAGGTGACTTTCACTTCTTATGGACTTCCTTATTTAAATCTTTTATGTTCAGTGTACTACAATAGAAATGAAATCATGTTTTGTCATGAAATAAAAATGATCTCACAGTCATATATGTTGCTCTTATTCCCATTGGAAAGAACACCAACAGAAGATTAAGCTCAAAAATCATTATTTCCCTTCCCCTCCCCTCCCCTCCCCTCCCCTCCCCTCCCCTCCCCTCCCCTTCCCTTCCCTTCCCTTCCCTTCCCTTCCCTTCCCTTCCCTTCCCTTCCCTTCCCTTCCCTTCCCTTCCCTTCCCTTCCCTCCCCTTCCCTTCCCTTCCCTTCCTTTCCCTTCCCTTCCTTTCCCTTCCCTTCCCTTCCCTTCCCTTCCCTTCCCGTGGGAAAATAAGAGAAGATTGGCTAGGAGGATTGTAAACACGTTCAAGTGACTTGCAGCTGGGGTGGTGAAAACCACATATATCATACTATCGTTGTTTAGTCTTGTGTGTTGGACAAGTAGAACATCTGTGTTTAGATAACGTAGGCCTGTGATAGACTTAGAGACACCCTATCGAACACACTTGAGATTCCTGCCCTGCTGTGGGAAAGATCAAAGCACAGTGGTAAACTACACCTGCGTGAATCCCTGGTATACAGGTGAACACAGCAGGTTCGGTGATACTCTAAGACGGACCGAGCTCCACAGTGCTTACATCCCTGCTTGTGTGCCTCTGCTCGGTGCTGCTTCAGGGATCCCCCAGTTGGAGAGGTAAGGAAAATGAATTCACTCTTTGCATTTCATCCATGATTTTGTGGTTGTTCCTGCGTCCTGCCTGTGCTGGCTCACACACTTCCCTCCTTTGTCTCTCTATCCCATCCTGTCTTTCAGACATCTATTCCTGGATGACATCTTGCCAGCAAGCTAGACTTAATGCATACAACAAAACTCAGCTGTTTGCTTTTCCTTTCGAGCCATTCTTCCTCTCCTTTTCCCATTCAATGTTGACAACATCATCCCCCTTCTTGTCACTCAGTCTCATAACCTGGGATTCATCTTCAGCTTGTTCATCTTCCACAGCTCACAAATTGAAAACCCTTCCTAATCCATTCACTTTTCTTCTATAACGTTTCCGGTGCCTGACCTTTTCTTTTTTGCTGACTCCTTGAGCCCTCACTCTTGTCTTAACTACTGCAACATCTTCTGTTCTGCCATCCCTGACAACCTCATGGCCCTGATCTAGCCTGTAAAAAGCATAGCTGCTAGGGTTGTCTTCCTTGCTCATGACTCTGTCCGTTGTCACCTTTCCAACCTTTTAATCATTGTACCGGCTCCCTGTGTTTCACGGTAATAATTTACACTTCTCCTCCTTAACAACCTTCACAACTCTGACCCTTTCTATTTTTTCTTTTTTTTATCTTCCATCCATCTGTAATGCTGGCCTTGTAAAAACACTTATCTAACTCTTTAGATATTCTCCTGCTTCTGCTTACACTACCTTAAGGCAAGACATCTTTCCCAAACTTGTCTACAGCCATTCCATACTTTTTGTTTCACACTCCTTTTCAATGACCACTTTTTGTTCTGATGCCCATAATATGCCAATGGAAAAATGGCAGCTTGGCTGAACAGTAGTTCAGGATAGTTGGTCTTAAAGTAAATCAGTATTAGGATGATCTGAGATCAGTAAGATGTGACCAGATCTTACTCTTGATAGTGATTATTGCAATGGATATTATTTGCTCTTTATTGTTTTAAACAAATAATCTGGACCAGGGATCTTTACTATCTGTGTATGTGTCTGCAGAGCCTTGCAAAATAGGATCTCAAGTCAATATGAACTCTCTTGGTATTGCCGTTCTACTGTGGTTTTATGAAAAAATACTCTTTGACAATTCTTTACAACAAATACAGGTAAACACACACAGAGAAGCAAAGAAAGCAGGTGGGAAAATGCACAACTGGTTGTTTACATGTAAAAGCACACATATATTTTGAATCATCCACTGTTAGAATTAGTATAGTGTATTTGCTTTCAGTGTTGACTCTCCTATTTTATCTGGTAAAAGTTCAAGTGTTTTTAAATAAAAGTTTGAGGGCTTCTTGGAAAAGTTAGTTTCTTTTTGAAAATACAACACCAAAAGTCATTGGCATGTCTACACAGACAGTAGAATGGGAAGGATACCGTTAGAGTAAACAATATTACTTATATTTCATCACATATGTATGTCCCATGAATAAATCCATTTAAAGATAGAATGCTAATGTAATAATGTAATATATGAGACATAGAGAAATGCCTTAAAGTAAATGGTTAGGAAATATCAGACACACTTTACTCTTTCTGTTTGTATTTGTATACATGCTATATTTTCAGTGCCTGGACACTTGAGGGTATACAACATCTGTTACTTAACTAACTCTTTGGTGACGGTAATGAATATACTAAGGTAAAGAGGGCTTGACCTACAATCAATCAATCTGATTGGCAAATCACATTTAAATAATGTTTATATGTATATTAATTATGAAATAGTCACAAAAATAAGCCATGAGGAATGGTATTAATACTTAGAAAATCAACATTTATTTGCACCACTTCTTTGCCTTGTAGCTATGGAAATTCTTCCAATGATTTCCTGAGAGTGCTTGAAAAGACTGGACATAAATAAGCTGCAGAAATGAAGCAGAATGTAACATTTGCTGCTATAAGAAAACTATTGGTAGTGGTTAATAGCCAGTCTCAAAGCATGAAAACAGATCTCTAAAGACACTAGAGACAATTCTAGCCTTGCTATATTCAGTTCATGCTGTACGTTAGGCATTCTTCCTATAAATTTCTGTCATAAGACATAAGGAAAAAGGTGTTAAAACAATGTTATATGAGAAATAATCTATGATATCACCTAGAGAAAGACAAAAAACTGTCAATATACTCCAGTCAGAGAAAGCACACTAAGAACAAGCAGTGTTAACTATGAGTACATTTAGGCTGGAAAGCAGAAAGGCGTTGCTATCTGAACAGTGACATTTTAGAACAGGATGGATGAGAAATCCTAACCTTATGATTGAGATTGCAAAGTTTATGAAAATTATTATATGATACATAATACAGGAGACAGGAATGGAAACTAAACCAAGACTTTTTTTCTACTCTGTTACTGTATTCCTAAATGAGGTTATGTCATGTTTTAACCTGGCAGGCAGCCAAATACCACGCAGCCACTCACTCACTCCCCCCATCCTGCATTGGGACGGGGAGAGAATCGAAAGGGTAAGAGTGAGGAAAAACTCGTGGGTTGAGATAAAGACAGTTTAATAGAACAGAAAAGGGAAAATAATAATGATAATGATAAAATATACAAAATGAGTGATGCACAATGCAATTGCTCACCACCCGCGCTGACCGATAACCAAGTAGCGATCGGCACTTCCTGGATCACGCCTACCCTTCATATACTGAGCATGACGTCACATGGTATGGAATACCCCATTAGCCAGCTGGGCTGGCTGTCCTGATTATGTTCCCTCCCATCTCGTGTACCTAGCTCAGTCAGTAGGCACGGGAGCTGTCCTTGGACTAGGAGGGCACTTAGCAACAACTGAAAACATCAGTGTGTTATCAACATTCTCCTCATGCTAAATCCAAAACACAGCACTAGGAAGAAATTTAACCCTATCCCAGCCGAAACCAGGACAAGTTACTAAACTAAAAGTCAGCCTTCCGTTGGTACAGGGCCTGAATTTCACGAGAGCTACTTTAAATATCCTCCACCAGGAGGCTGCTATTTTCATTTGTCTCCTTGGCTCGAGGGGTCTGTCTTCTCTGCTTCTTTGGGGTGCGGAGTCACAGAAAATTCCAGTCTTGTGGTGTTAATCTGACTGTTGCAGATGGTCATAAACTCTGATACAGTAACAGCAGTACCATTGCTTTTCTAAGGACCAGATTGGCTGTGGCTGCTAATGAACACAATGAGAAAAAGCTGTCCTATGTTTTGAGGTACTAAATTCATTTTAGACTGCTATAGTCTATTATTCAGATAGTGATAGCATTTACTCTGTGTCCAATACAAAAATTAATCAGCTTAATTAAAATAACATTATTCTGAAAAGTGAACATTATGATGAACTTTATCAGCCCCCTTCATTACTGAGAGAAACTGTGATGGTCCAGTTTCCCACTGTGTCACTGGTACTTAACGAAAGAACAGTATCGATCTTATATTCCTGTAGGACCCCATCTTATATTCTTGGGTCTACCAAGTTGATGGGTAAATCAATTCTATTCTTTGCCTTAGGTTTTTGTATTATTATTTTCTCCATTTTCTTTTCTTTACTTCAGTAAAAACAAAGCATTACAGGAATTTGTAGTGTCACATGTGGGCTGGGAAGCTTAATTCATACAATTGTATATCTCTCCATTAAAGAGGTGTAGAAATGTAAATTATTAAATATTACATCACACTTGAAAGGCAGACATTCCTTTCTTCTAAATATATACTGATGTTTTATGTTACACATGAACACTTAAAATGACTTTGCCAAGTGTTGAAAGACATGCAAAAGTAACTGCTCAGTGCTTGGAACTGATTAAACAAAACCTGGTAAAATATAAGTTGAAATGCTTTATCGGACACAGGCAGGACCACAAAGTGAATTCATATGGACTCACCTGTGCGCCTAATAGTAATAAAAAAGAAAGAAGCCACTGTAGCTGTTCCTGGAATAATAAAAATAGTGGACATATATCCTTTAGGAAGTTTCTCATTTGGAACTGTAGATGTTCATATGAATATACACTTGCAAGTAAACATGCACCAAATTCACTGAAATATCCTCTTTTCCTCTGGCCTGTGTTAGGGAAGGCGTATATATCAAACACCATTTCACTCCTTCTGCAGAGACCATAGCTTGAAGCAAAAGCTGTAAAAAAAAAATCCCCAAACCATTCTTTGTTATGCAGAAAGACACTAGAACTGAATATTCTCATCTCTAACTAAACATACTAAAAAGTCTGCTTTTACAAAAAGTGAAATCAGAGCTTCAGATAACTTCAGAAATGACCATAGTGTTTGAGATTCAGAGGGCAAATGGTAGAAATACTTCCTGTTAGAGGCAAAAATGTCTAGTGTACCAGGACAATAGACTCTCTGCAAACTTAGCCATCTTTGAAGTCCAAAGTCTTTAACTATAATGTCTACAATATGTCTATGTCTCTGATATTTTCTCTGTGCTGCCTTTATAGAAAAAGAGATTTTTGAATATGATTTATCTGCCATTGTTTGTGTTATGTTATGTGATAAAAAGCTCGTCTGCTATAAAGAAGCTCAGACAGACAATGGCATGTGGAGGATGCCAAATACTACCCTGGCCAGGTGCATCACAGGAGCATCACAGAGGCCCATCTCCACAAACCCAGAGGAGCACAGTGGCATAATGGCAGGTGGAAGGAACCCAAATTATGGACTCAGGGGAAGGGACACCCTGATCAGGCCTTTTCCAGGGCTGTCCCAGGAAAGCCTCAGTCCCAGTGTCCAGGCATGAAACCCATCAATATAAGTCAACAGGAGCAACTCTCCAGAGCACCTTTTCAGAGGGGTTTACTGACCTCTGCTCTATGGGATGTTGAGGGATGTAGGGGGAAAGCATTTCAGGATTACACAAGACATGATGGGATGTTTAGGGGAGAAACCAGGGAAAAGGAGAGATCTAGCTGATTTTGGGAATAACAAGTGTGGGAAAATAAATGGATAATGGGATAAAAAGGGCCGGTTATGGCAAACAGATTGCTGGCCGATACACTTGTCTGGCCATGTCCTGCAGCTGATCAGCGCAGCCTGTCCTATCTCCTCATTAAACTCCATTTCTTACTCTTTTCCGGGGTGAGGGACTCTCCAGTCTGTGTGTGTGTGTGTGTGTGTGTGTGTGTCTGTGCATGGGGGCTGGGTGCCAGCAGCTGGGGTGGGACCGGGGGTCGGAGGTCCGCGTGCCAGCACCTGGAGAGAGCGTGGCCGCGCGAGGGAGTGTGTGAGCAGTAGTGAAGGTCATGCCAGACTAACCATTGAGTAGGAGAAGTGACCTGGGAGCCAGGGGGTCCTGACCAGCTGCCAGAGAGCTCTGTGCGTGTGCGGGCGGGCGTGCGCGTGTGACTGAGTGGGCCTGTACCAGCAACTGGGGTGGGGCTGTGGCCTTGAGGGCTCTGAGGTGCATAAATCTACAAACTTCTTATGGAAGATTTCTGTTTTCTTCTGGGAGTTTTTTTGGTGTTGGTTTTGTTGGTTTGTTTTGTTTTGTTTTTAAAAGCTTGATTAGTAATAGTTTTTATCCACCACTTCTTAGATATTTCCACCACAGAAGTGGAAAAGTCTATGGATAGACTATGGTTTGAGATTTAATGCAAATCAAAATGAACTAGTCCTGCATCTGAGCTGCCTGTGATAGAGGAATTTTAGAAATCTTAAACTTTGGAAAAAACAACATTTTAGCGCTTACTGAAGAGAATACTGCACAGGTCATAACTGTTCTTTTGGTTGCCATGTCTACCTCTCACTGTTCACTTTGCCAGCTCTTTGATAGTCATTTTATTTCTATGCTGCTAGTACCAGTGAAGTGATCTTCATAATGCTTTATGAGACCGAAATGTGATTTAATCATGGAAGAAGTCTCATGGCCAGCACTGTGTCTTGCAAAGTATTTTGATGTAATTCACTGGGGCTTGCAAAGCCTAAGGATTATACAACACTGTAAACATAAGGCATCTTTAGACAGCTGAAAAATGGGAATAGAAGAATCAAACAGCTTTTAGTGACTTTCTAGTGTTCTTTGATTTCAGAAATAATTTCAGTTAAAAGTTTGCAGTAGCAATAGAAACTCTCAACTGTTCACAAGAGTCTCTCTCTCTTGCTCTTCTTTACTAACTCTATTGCTGAAGGTTCTGGGTTGCTTGTTCAAATTATATGTTTTGACTGTAAGCAGAATAAAGATCTCTCTCCATTTCTGTGTCTGTCATTCACATTATATCCCATAGTTAAGAAAAGCAAATATGCTGTTCCTGTCGTGTATCACACTGTTCAAGGTAGTCTCATTACCACCTGCTTGCTCTTTTTTAGAATCACAGAATGGTTGAGGTTGGAGAACACCTAGTCCAATCCTCTGCTCAAAGCAAGGTAAGCTACAGAAGGTTGCTCAGGACCATGTCCAGTTGGGCGTTGGATATCTTTAAAAATGGAGACTCCACAACTTCTCTTGGCAATCTGTTCCAGTGTTTGAGCACGCCCACAGTTAAAAAAAAAAAAAGTTTTTCTGTTTAAATGGAATTTCCTGTATTTCAGTTCCTGTCAATTGCCTTTTGTCCTGTCACTGGGTGCCACTGAGAAGAGTCTGGCTCCATCTTTTTTGCTCCCTCCCAGCCTCAGGGGGGTCTTATCCATGTGTATGAATAAGAGCCTTCTCTTCTCCAGGCTGAACAGCCCCAGCTCTCTTAGCCTCCATCCTCTAATCACTTTCATGGCCCTTTGCTGGGCTTGCTTCAGTATGTCCATGTCTCTTTTGTACTGTAGACCCTGGCACTGGACCCAGCATCCCAGATGTGTCTCACCAGTGTTGAGGAGAGGGTTGAGATCACCTTATCTGACCTGCTGGCAACAACCTTCCTAATGCAGCCTAGGTTGTTGTGGGCCTTCTTTGCTGCAGGGGCATATTGCTGGGTCATGGTCAGCTTGTCGTCTCCCAGGATCCCCAGGCCTTTCTCTACAAAGCTGCTTTCCAGACAGTCAGTCCCCAGTCTGTGCTAGTGTAAGGTGTTACTCCTCCAGAGGTGCAGGACTTGGCATTTCCTGTTGTTGAACTTCATGAGGTTCTTGTTAGCTCATTTCATCAGTCTGTTGAGGTCTCTCTGAAAGGCAGCATAAGCCTGGTGTATCAACCGCTCCTCCCAATTTTATATAATCTGTAAATTTGTTGAGGGTTCATTTGGTCTCATCATCCATGTCATTAATGAAGATGCTAAGCAGCAATGACCCCAGTATCCACCCCTGCGGTACACCACAGGTGACTAGCCTCCAGCTGGACTTCTAGCCACTGATCACAACCCTTTCTGTTGTATCTGATCTTCTACTACATTCTACCCTTACAAGGTCCTTCTGTCATATGTTCAAAGTTTGGAGCTCAATAGGGAAACAATCGTTAACAGGACTCCAGCTGAACACCTAAATGTCACCATTATCAAACTCATTATTAGCGGTAACATAATCACATTTAATAATGATGTTCTATTTAAAATACATCAGTAAAAGGGTGGTAAATCGTCTATAGAAACATAAAATACAAGGTGCCTTTTGGAAAAAGCATAGTAATATCTTTTAAGTGATCCAGCCCTGCCAGAGACTACCAGGGATTACACAAGCTAATCACACCATGTCACCAAGTTTCAGTGCCCTTATCAGTGATTTCAGGAAACGATACTTACCTTTTACTTGTTTCGTACAGATCTCACAAGAAATCATTCATTAGTAACTGTGAAGTGATTTGACATTCATGAGGTAAAATCATCAAGTGATGAAGAAAAAAATACTTGGACATGGGTGCAGTCAAACAGTGCAGTATATAGAGGTGGCTCTTCCCTCATTTTGCAGAACCTTAAATTCTGCCAAGTGGTTTAAATCTCCATTTACAAAATGTAGTTCTCACCCTGTCTCATTTCTAACCAGTGCTGCTTTATGTGCTTGTCCGACTGACTTGGGAGGACAGCAGGGCAATGTCACTGCAGAACCTTTCAGTGTTTTGGTCTGGTAGAAAACAATTGTAAGTGGCACTGTGTCAGATGAAGACAGATGCCAAAGGGAACGGAGTTTTCCCTGTCTTTAGAGGGATGCTGTACTCTGAATCAGATTAGGACCATGACTTCAGTATAACAGCAATTGACATGTGGACGTGTAAGAAAGATGTGGATGGCACTGCAGTGAGAACCCTCAGAAGCCAGATGTCAAAGTGGAAAGATCAACATTCACACCTGCATAGCTCTCTGATCTTTGCAAATTAGTAATTTACAAATACAGGTCAGACTTGTAAAAGACTGAGCTTTTTCCTTCCTTCTGGATAAATCTGGTAGAAAGAACAGTTTAAGTATAACACTATTCTGTTTGTTAAGCCATGTATTATTTATCAGTAATAAATTAGGAATTTTAAACTCAGCTACATTTACAACTCTTCAGTACCAGTCACACTTAACATATGTATCTCAAGAAAATGATATTTATAAAATCAGTTTTAATAATGTTGCTGCAGGAGTAAGGACAGGGTGTAACAACAGAAATGAATTAGAAATGCTCATGCATTATTAATACTGAATATATAATGCCTATCAAGGAAGGAACTGCAATAGTTTAATAAGATACTATTCTATGGGTATTGACGTGTCAATAACTCTCAAGTGATTGGTATATTCATTCATACCTCATTAAAGATTTACTGGTGTTTAATTCCAAGCAAACTCAAATATGAGACACATATCTGGAAAAAGAGGCAAACTTTTAATAATATCTCCTCGTTTGTTTATTTTTAGTATAATTTATCCAGTAATACTTTTGTAGCAAAGTGTTTGTCACTCAGACTGAAATGTTGTTCATAGTTTATTAAAGATTTATTGCTGTTTCATCCCAGAGGATCACTTGCATGATACACATTGTAGAATTCTGAAGAGTGCAAAGTAACAACAAAGAATAACCCTATTCATTAATATGCTATTGTGTGATTTTCAAGTATGACACTAACTTTGGGACGTGGCATTTATTCACTAAAAATGGGATAAATGCTTTTGATATTTTATTAAGTTTTCTGGGGAATTTCATTGCTAAGCATTGCTAAGCCTGGCACTACTGACTGAAGATCCATTATGCCTATTTATTTTGGATAGATTACCAAAACAGCAGCGTGGTTAAGGCCATACAAGAAAATCTGGTTTGCTTGTGGAACTCTAAGCTAACTGCGTGGATGACATTCAAAGGAAAATTGGCAGTATGTGGCACAAAAAAGGGTAAAAGCGGGAGAGAGGAGATCTAAGTTAATTTAATTCCTGTTGTGAAAATTTGCAAACGCTGAACTGCAGCTCAAAGACAATAGGATACAACAAGATTCTGATACAATCCACTAATGGAAATGGAGATACCCCAAAATGCAGTTTGTGTCATTGGTTTTCAGGATGCAGTAGTGTGACACAAAGCTTTTTATGGGTTCTGAAATGAAAGGCTGTGTTTGGTACAGCTGTGAAATGAGAGGCTCTCATACTGAAATGTGCTTTTCATAGTTAATCATATATAACAGGTAGTTTTGTAAATCTGTGCAAAGTGAGCATAAAATGCTGACATTCTGCTGTGGTTATATTTTAAATCCATTTTTCATTCAGTTTTTAAAGACAAAAATATCTGCACCAGGTGTAAGTCAGTAAAAAATCAGACTCCTAGTGTTTCACTGCATGTTTCATTAAATATACCAGATAAAGTTCTTTCCTGCTCTCAGCTGCCGTATTTGAATCTCTACCTACACAGAAGGGTATGCAATACTTCTGTATGTGTAAGATCCAACGGAAGAATTACTATATCCCTAGATACCTTTGTGACTGTGAGAAAACTTAGTGTCCTTCAATGACAACAAATAATGCTTGCCCTTCAATTTCTTTTTGTAACCCATTTTAGCTCTGAACCTTTGTAGGTTTATGGAGATTTAATGCTTCTTCTCAGCTATTATGTATTAATTTCCAAAACACTTAGCAATTCAGTCTTCTAGCAGATCTCTGTATATTCTGAAGACCCAAGCTTAAAAAAAAAAAAGGCGAAGAATTTTAAGCATCAAAAATTAAGACTGAAAAAAGCAATTTTACACAGTTTAACAGTCTATAAAAATATGAGTAAGCAGATATCGTAAATCACTAATAGAATACTGAAACTTTTCAGAACATAATGTAACTAGGCTAAAAAGTACTGCAGATATAACTCCTAGCAAATCTTTCAAAGCAACCTCAATTAATCTTAATTTTTACTGTAACATTTATCAGAATTAATGCACGAAAGATTATATGTGTGAGCTATTTATATGATAATGAAATTGTATAAAATCTGCACTATGCACGAATCAAGCATTTATATTTGTTTCCTTTCTTGCTGTGTTTACTTAGTTCTATTTGCAATATCGTAATTTATTTTCATATGCCATATTTATGAATTAGGAAAAGCAATCTATAGAAGTTTTTATCCATAAAAGGGACCATACCATTAAGATTTTTATAGTTCCCACTGTAACTACACATCAGCTGTGTAAGTTTAGGTAAGTGATAATTTACTTTGTGCTCTTTTTTTTTCATCTGTAAAATGGGGGGTTTAATTCTGTCCCTGTCTATTACATCCAAGAGACAGTATGAGGATAAAAAAATTCATAATGGTTATATAGCTTTCAGATATTATGCTGATGATTATATATACTATAATATTAGATAAATAAAACACTATTTCACATACCTTATTTTTCACTTTAAAATGTTGTATATTAGTTATCCTAAGTGAAAACTTCTCTATTTTAAGAACATTTATGCATTTTTCTATTGTAGAAAATCATTAGCACTCAGGTTTTGTTTCACACATAAACAGGGACATCAACTATATGCAAACAGTATAACAAATTTTGTTGATAAGGATATCAAAGCTGAGATATTTCTAGTTATTTTGGTTGTCTTACCAGTTCCTGGGAAAGTTGTAAAATAGGTCCAGTGAATGAAAATAAAACAGGACATGTCCAGAACAAACTCCATATTCATTACCTGGGGAGTTGGTAAACCCTGCTGGTGAGAAATTAGGCAATCACAAACAATTTCATTAGTGCTGCTAATTTTAATGAAACTTCATTTTCTTGGATTGTGCCAGTCATTAGACAAATAGCCACCAAAAATACTTTTTTTTCCTTTTCTGGTACTACCCGCTGAGTGTGAGAATGTAATCTTTATCCCTCTCTTTCCCTCTTTTTCTTTTGTTGCTACATTTTCCATATCATGCTTGTAAAGTCATGGTGAAAATGGGTAATGAAGGAAATAAGGTACAGAAACAGACTATCTGACCTTTTTAGCATTTTACTGACTAGCAAAGAATGGCCTCCATACAGTCCCAGAAGTGGCACTCTTGTTGGCTAATCAGATAGCATCATATTAACACCAATTTGGAGAACATTTACAGTAGCAAAGAATTTAGAGTGAGAGCTCTTTTTTTCTCTCATATAGATTTATGCAATATTTGCCTCAGTTGCTCTCTTAACAGATCACCACCTTTTTCCTATGTGCTCCTCTCCAAGTTCCCAGATAGTCATAGCGATGTCAGATGTAGTTTCTAAGCTATTGCTTCAGAGATAGCAGAATGAACAGAGTAGAAATATTTAAATACACAGTCACTGTGTGACCCTTCCTCCCCATATCCAGATACCTCTGTGTGTTTTATACAGTTCATTGTAAAAAATACTCGTGAACCAAGTTGGTTGTGGATGAGTAAATATTACCTGCAAAACTGTTGCTACATATATACGTTGGATCCAAGCAATCCATAATAAAATGTGATAATTTCTTTACAATTGAATTTATGAGGACACTTCATTGTCAAGTGCTGGTAAAATCCCAGAACCACTGAAGAAAATAAAAAAGTTTTCATGGAATTAAATGGATGCAATAAGAAGTTAATTTTAATAGTCATATTTATTTAGTCTTAGAATAAAGTACCAAGAGAAGTGGAAATTCTCTATTTTTGAAGTCGAGAAAATACCTGAAATACACAGTAAGTTAAAAGCCTGTTAAACTGAGATTCTTCCTTGTTTCTTCAAGAATATGTACAATCAGTGATATTAGATTTTTTTAATTCAAATTTGTTTATCTAACAAGATAGGCTGTTGCAGGGGCATTGTGTTAGAAAGGAGGTATATTTTGAAAAAAAATAACAACTGGTTTTTAGTCATTACTAAAGTAATATGAAAATGCTAATAATTACATCAGACTAAAGAGATAATGTTCTGCTTTTTTGGGGCAGGCTGCAGTTCAGCACTCTGTTCTTCATGGTGGTAACAGAGATTTCTTTGCAGATCATGCAATACACGCCTAAGATTTTTTGCCCTAATAAAGAGAACTATTCCCTAGATTCTTTTGGCTTCACTGCCAAGAGACACTTACTGACAAAAATATTCTTAATGAAAGAAGATTATTTATTTTGGGGTACTGGCAGATAAAATATCTTATGACTATTAGAGCACTATTGGACCACTTAGTACAAGGCTTATTCATAGTGTTCAAAGGTTATTTTTTTTTTAATTAAAAATATGCATTATTAATTACTTGACAAAATCTACTTTGCTCCTAGCTGAAAAATATAAAATTTAGAGGGCAAAAATCCTTTACTTCAGATACTTAAGATACTTAACATATTTACAACCTCAATATTTTAAACCTTATAATCCTTCTCATACAACTTTTAATGGAGTAAAAGTATTACCTATACTAATTACATATAATAGCATTTAAAACTATTACATGAAAGATTCAAAGTATTTGTAGTGTGATAAGTCCTTTCCTTCTCTCTCCCAACCTCCAAAATGTTACGTTTGTCAAGACCATATGATTCGGACAGGTATTTTGTAGGTTTATTCTGATCTAAAATTTTACAGCTACATGAATATCTTAAACCAGAGTAGAGATAAGCATAATATTCTTACTTCAGGCAGTGTCCTGGTATTCAAGTAACTGCATAACTTGAAATGCCCAAATTTAAGAATGTAAATCCGCCTTTTTCTCTTCAGCAGCACTTGACAATGGAGTGTCCCCATAACTTAAATTATAAAGAAATAGTAATAAAATTATATATATATAAAAATAATTATATGTGCATATATAATGATAAGAAAAATTAGGCTGTTTTGTTTCTGTTTAAGTTTTTGGTTGGTTTTCTTCCTAATATTTGTGTGAAACTCATGTACAAAGAAAGAAGAAATTGTAAAAATGTATAATTTGATCTCTCTGCAAAAGATTATCAAAGTCATAGTCATCATTATGTTTCAGGCATTCTCATTCTAATGCATATAAGTTTACAAAAACATACATTCTATGAACATGCTAAATTGAAGGCCTCTGACTTGAAGGAATTAAGATAACTTGCTGAATTCACTGCATCATAAAGACTATTTCCATACTCGTGTCTTCTACGGAGATGATTTCAAAAGTGTTTTAATTTCCTCTCTTCCCTTCTACGACACTATAGACAGATTGTTTCTAAGTACCAGTTTTAATGCATTAAATTTAATGACATTATTCCAGTTTTATATTGGTGTCAGTCTTCAGCCTGATTTTTTTTTTTTTTTTTTTTTTAATGTATTGACTTGTTTCTTAGTCCTTGATATGTTTAATCACAGGCCAACTCTACCAGAATCTGGTACTAAGAATAAAGAAAATGTTTCCCTCCAGATTTTACAGATTTGAGGTCTGACACTTTGAAGGTATTCCTCTTGAATTAAATAGAGCTACACCTAATGTGAAAGCTTTGTAGACTTTCTACAGAATTAAACAAACACAAACAAAAATGGCCTTATGTTACTAATATAACTGGAGTATCAGCTTTAGTGTATTGAGTTTTGGTTGAAATGATTTCATTGGTTTTTTTTGGTACCAAGAAATAGTGAACAATGTTCCTGGGAGACTGAAAATGCGAGTATTTATGAATATGGGATCAATGATTAAGATAAAAGCATCTCTTTGCTGATCACAGACTGCTCTCTGCGGGTAAAATAATAAAACAAAATAATGTTGCAACATAAAAAAGTCAGAGCTTGCTGAAGGTCAGCAAATGTGCTGCAGGCATTGAATTTGATAGTCACATCTGTCCACAGGGCAGAGCGCTTCCAAACAGCATTACAAGAGGCAGATACTATACCATGGGGCATATGTATAACACCCCATACATTAATTAATATTAAATAATGTTTTCATAGTTCTTTAAGAGTGAAATATTAACAAATTTGGTATCATGCTGGCACTTAATATTCTTGGGAATTCAGAGGCAAGTATTTGAACTTTGTTCGGAAAAAATATTCTAAAATTGCAAGTTAAAGATGTCCAGGTGTAATCTGGCTCACTTGCCTCTGCACTCCTGAAAAGAAGAAACTGTTTTGGTTTTGTCCTGATATTTTCATAGGCCAGGTAACCGTGGCTGGGCTGTTGTACATATTTAAGTTTAAAGTTTCACTCCCACACCATTTTAGTAAATAATGGATACACAGAGCTGTACCAAAGTGGGAATCACTGATCACTTTTTACTGGTGAGGAGAGTCTGGTACAAAGATTTCCCTAAAATATTGTATTATTGGTATTTTAAAGAGCTACATTCTGGACCCCATTTTATTTTGCTTTTAGAATTATGTATGGAAAACTCTGTGAGGTTCATGATTATTTCTACTGAGTGCAGTTTGACTTAATACTAAAGACACAGTATCATCCAGTTTTTCTCCTTTCTTTTTTTTTTTTAATCTGTTCCTGCTCATTCTATACATTTTGTAAGACCCTTTTGCTCTGTCCTTCAGTTTTCACTCATTGTTATTATTGCATTAGTTACTGCAAAATTGTTTAAGAGTTTAAAGCCATCTACAAAACTTAAAGTTGTGTACATATGAAAAACTGTCCTCAGGCCATTTTCCACATCTCCTGCCTCCTGAATGGGTGGATGCACATCAGTGAGAACCTGTGTTGCATTCTGTTGATCACCACAATTTCTGCATGCTATTTGAGAACTTGTTCTGGACACTGAATTATTAATTGGAGAATTATAGTACCTGCCACTATGGTAATCAAGTATACCTCGGACAATAATGCATGTGTTTTCACAGTATTCCTGTAAAATATTTGACTGTATTATCCCATCTTACAAATGGGTACTTGAAGCAGAGAAAGGCTAAAAGTTTCTAACTTGGGGTGCCTTATTTGATATGCTGACAACACACTTTTATAGAATATTTACTACAGTACAGCTTTCCATGTGTTCAAGGTACAGCAGTTGTGGACTTCAGTTGTTGTTACATGAGTTCAGCAATTTTGTAAATCATCCCCTGCCAGTTCCCCTGGTAATACATGAACTGTAAGGCAATGTATTCTATTTTTTGCTATGTAATTGCTTGATTTGGTTCCTCCTGGAAGAAGGGTAGGCACAGCAATAGGAAGAAAAAAATGCTAACATGAACAAACAGCATCATTTAAAAGCTTTCTCAACAAATGTTTTCTCTCATTTCCATTCTCTCTATTGCATTGATGGATTCTTTTTATCGAAAAGCAAAATATGCCATTATAAGCCATTAGAAGTATTTTATAAATACACTGTGAAAACAGTTGATATGCTACATGCATTAGTCATAAATCCATACCCAACCAGCCAGAAATATGCGAACACTAAATAAGAAAGGTGATAAATAGCTAAGAAGTTCTTAATCATAACTTCTCTGAGCTCTTCTTTAAGTCTCCTTTCTGTACTGATGGTATCAGAGCTGCAGTTGTCAAACCAGGCACATTATTATTTTTCTCTCTCTTTTTTTTAAAATTTATTCTTCATTTAATCCATAACTATTAGCTCATTTATGCCCAACAAGATAGAACTGTCCTGCATACCTACTGATATTAATTAGAAAATGCTTACTACTTTGTGCAGCCAAGCTTTCATTTCACACTTTGGCCTTTCCATTCACAATTCTTACAATCCCCTCTATGTTCTCTGTGCTGTTGAACAGACACACGGTGTCCATGCAGTGGAAGAGACAGAGCTGGAATGAGAGTGTAGGGGAAGAGGAGAAATTGAGGTTCCTGAATTTAGATAGAGTGGACAGTTCCGGTAAGAATATTTGCCTTTTGTTTTTTATCTTTTTCTCCCTGTTCAGTTTTCTTGAAGCAGTGACTCATGAATGTAAATGTTATTTGCTGCTTCCTGAGAAAAGTGGCATTAGTATTTTACTCTTCTCATGCTCAAAACTGCAAAAACAGTCATGCATAATCTCCTAGGTAGGAGAATCAATGCTCTGCACAGGTTAATCATGACAACTTGCAACTTTAAACACAAATATTTGAGAAGGTGACATACAACAAAATATGGGAACTTCCTTTTCCAGGCAGAGATGGAAGTTCTTTGTCAGGAGGATTCATGTTTTTAAGAAGGTTATGCAGCCTTTACTTAGAATTCAAAGGGAGTTGTTATCCTTTTTTCACTTGCTAGTGGTCTCCTAGTTTGTCCAAGGAGTTTCAATTCAGCATGAGACATTTTAAAGATTGCACAAAAAACAGTAGCGATATCTATTCCAAATACACAGTCAGTATACGTGTTTCTGTCCGGGTGCATTCATATGGCTTCTGGGATAATCCCTTGGCATGTTCTTTCCTTAGGAGCATCAAATTTCTGAGGAAGATCATCTCTGCTCTTCATTGATTGGTGCAAGGTTCAGGTGAACAGACACCACAAGGCAGTGTAGGTTTTAGGCCCCATAACAAAATGTTTAATTGGATGAGGCAGAAAGGAGACCTTATTTCCTTGTAGTAATGATTACACCAGCTGAACACTCAACTTTTTTGCCATGTGGAGAACCATTTTCTGCCTCATCTTAACAGGTAGACAAAGCAATGGATAGAAGAGCTCTGGACAGACTTGCTCAGTTACAGCTTAAGCATCTAGTAGTCTGCATTTGATACTTACTTGAAGTGTATGCCACTGAAAATCATATAGTATTCTTCACATGTTCGTTTTACAGTTTCATTGCAGTAACTTAGGGAGAGAGAAGGTCATTTGAAAGTCTGCTTTTCTGTGACCTTCATCAACAATACATGAATGAGTCTTATGAGTCTTGTCTGAGACTTATATGATAAATGAGTAGCTCAAGCATTAACATATCTGTAAAGAGTTTTGGTTCAGTGTTGCCAGTTGATATATGCAAAGCTACTGTAAAATATAATTTAAGATTTTTTTCATCGAATCTCACGGAATTTCTTTTTTTTTTTTAACCATATGTCAAAAGATCAATACATTTAAATAAAATATTCTGCACATGCTGCCTCTTCCTATTGCAGTGAGCCATACATTAAAGTTACTACTAGTTGCTGATCCATCCTGTAGGAAAACAAATACTTCCTCAAACAATATGATTTTTTTTCTTATTTATGGCCCTAGACAATATGTTGGTTTGAAAACTATGGACCTAAATCAGCAATACATTTATTTAAATATATGGTTACTTCTATATCTGTTGAACAAGGCCATAATGCTATTTAATGCATTAAAGCTGTTTTGCTTTTAGTGTAAGACCCACTCATTTTAGTCAGAGAATAATGAAATTATATGTTTCTTAGATCAGTTCCTAAATATCCAGGACAGATGGAGAGTAAGCAAAAGAGAAACAATTGCAATGACTGGAAAGAATCTTGATTCTGGAAGGTGGCAAAACAGAGATTAACTCTCCATTATTTTTGTAGGGTTTTTCTGTAGTAATTTAAATTTGTTAGAGCCAAGAACTGAGCATGAAAGAAAGAGTAGAAAAGAGGGAGGGAAGGAAGGGTAGCATTGTCTGTAAAGATGAGTAGAAAAAAATGCAGCAGAGGGAGAGAAAATATAGAAGGGCTCATGGAGGACAAGAACACAGCGATTCTGGAGAAAGGGGGTTTGCCTGCTGACTGAGAACAGTAAACTCTTATATGGGACTTCTGTATAGATACTTAATGTTTCATTCCATTTAGTACCTAACGTTTCGTTCCATTTAGTACAATTTTGTTGATATGAAGGCAGTACTGACATCTTGATTGCTTTCATTTGAGATGTTCATTTACTCCTTTGCATGTGTATTCATCTGAAGATTCTTCCTTGATATGTGTAATCACCCTGTCATAAGAAAGGTGCAAACTCCAAACCCAGCAACTCAATACTTTTCTTTAACAGAAAAGGATACAAACTAAACTAATACAGAACGGTTACAGTGCTCAACTGGACTCATTTATGCCCGTTAAGAATCTGAAAGAAGAAGGTTAACAGGTGTGAGTTGATAATTTTATCATAAAACAATTCGGAAACACATATGTAAAAATTATTCCAGAACTAAATATAAAGAAGAATACAAAAGGAAACACCTTGTGAATACATACATTTTCCCTCGGTTCATTTACGTTTAAAGGTGTTCTGAAGAGGAAATATCCATTCTGCTTTTAACTGTGACTCTGTTTTTCTGCTTGATATAGAGGAAAAACAGAACAAACCACACAAAACAAAAAACCCCAGTAATTTTTCTGGAAATAAGAATGTTAGTCATGGAGTAAGAAGGAAAGGTATGACTCACTTATGGCACATTTCTTTAGGTTATTTTTATCACTGTTTTAGGACCCTTAATCCTTCAAGTTAATGGGAAATGGATTCAAAAATCTGTAGATTTTATTTATAGTAGATCATTCATAAGATGTGGTCACCAATATACAGTCATGACTTGCACCCAAGACGAAAAGTAGAGTTTCTTTGATACGTTTCCTTTCAGGGTGACCTATTACACTTATCTATGACATTAACTGTCTGAAAACACTGATGGTTTTCTATGTAAGAGATATTTATATAGCTAAAGATGGTATTTGGAGACTTAGAATATTTGCCTGAGGGTAGATCTCATATTAAGATAAACATAGAGATAGAGCGAACTACATGGTTTTATTCCTTCAGTAAATAAATGTGTATTTCCATAAAGTCAAGGGCACTGAAACATTGGACCTATGCCCTAGAGGTCATAGGCAGATTGGAGTTCTGAGACTGCAGGCTGGCTGCAGTTATGGGAAAAGGCGCTGTTAGTCTAGTTAAGTCCTTTGACTCTGCCTGTGAGCAACACCATGGAAAAGTGCTGCAGACCACCTAGGGGTGATCTATTTCTTCTATTTCTACTGACTACTGACTACAGTAGTTAAGTCTAGCTCATGACCTGAAGCATGAGGACTTTCCTTCTCTGTTTTCTCCATCTTCCAAATGCAGTTCTTTGCATTTATGTATTTTAACACTAAGAGGAATTTTTCCTAACATTTTTCCAACACTTAGGAATTTTTCCTAAGTCAAAAGACCTGCAGCTGTCAAGCCATGGTTACTTTGAGTCATATCAAAATGTTTAGAAACACATGCAACTTTAAAATAAATTAGATGAAAAGGAGAATGGAGAATCTGCCCTAGCTTTTTACTGCAATACTGCATGATATTTCTCATGTAATTGTTTCTAATGTCAGTGTCCAGCTGTTGACTGATTATGTTCCTTACCTGGTAAATGGAAGACCCTTCTATTATCAGGACTATCTTCTTTTTTAGGTATTTTTAGATTGTGGACAAGTCATGTCTTATATTCCTCAAAAAAACCTGAGAAGACCAACCTTTTAGATTCCTTCACCGTGATGCAGACCTTCTGTAAATATCACTAAATTGATCCATCAACTTGTAGAATGAATGAACAGTTTGTGTAAAAAAAAAAAAAAAAAAAGTAACCATCTAATTTTTACACATTTTACATGTGTACTGCTTGCCAAGCAACACTGTAAGGGGAAAGTATATATGACTGTGTCAACAAATAAACTTGTTCAAACAAGTTTAATTTTAAATAGGAATCTGTACTTCAACATGTGTAAGTGGAAAATATAATTCTGCCAGCTAGATCATTGGTGGTAGAAGCTGATATGTTTTCCCTTACTTCCTTGGTACTAGGTGGATTTATACCACCCAAGGACCTTGCCCATCTGGCTTCCATATTTGCACAGAATTCTTGAAACCTTAAAACTACGTGGTGTTTAATGATTAACCAAATCAGACACTTACAAATCACATGCACATCACTGGATAACTAGACTCTATCCTCACACAATATAAACTGTGTAAACTTCATTTATCATGCAGTGAAAGTACAAGCCTGAGAGTGCTGCTGACAGAATGGTAATATGTTTGAATGCAGCCATTCTCTAATCAAACAGTGGAGAAACCCTGGGGAAAAAAATTTGAACATTTTCCATTTCAAACTCTTTTTATATACTTGTCTCACAGAATACTGCATGAGAATGGGAGCCCTTGGAATTTATGCTTATTGCAAACACTATTACAGATGTTTTTAAAAAGCCACAAATGTGATGGCTGTACATAATATGAAAATGATCCTTTCCTCTTTTTATGCCTAAATTTCTAATTGACATTTTTCAGTCACAATAAATTAAGATTGCTGAATCCTTTCCCGATCCATGGGCTTCATTGTTTATCTTTTACTATTTAGACTTATGGGGGGAAAACAATATCTGTTTTTCTGTAGATATTAACCTAATTTAGCCAACTAGCCAGAAATTAATTTGTTAGGGTCGTAAAACCTTGACAATGAACCGAGTATAGAATATTCCCATCTCATTTGCTTTTATAGCATAGACCTGTAACTTTTAGTACTGTCAAAATACTGTTTGAGAAAAATGAAACAATAATAAATGCATTACGAACCTTTTAAACAGATAATTTTTTCAGGATGGATGCTAAAGCCCATTCATATTGTGCATCCTGGCATTGAAATTTTTGATTTAATGGTTTTCTTGGGAAGGAACTTAACTGACTTTAATGATTCTGTAGGTGATTACGTCCCTGCAACTTCTGATAGAAATTTCCTTGAGACATATACTGTTGACTTGTCACTGTGATAACAAATGCAGGGTTTTTATAAAGCTTTCAAGTAGAAATGTTAATACATAGAGTTACAAAGAGCACCATCCAATGTTGGTGTACTTCCACTTAGTAAAGTGTCCTCCCAAAAGCATGTCATTAAACATTGAGCTTTTTTTTCCTTTCTTCTTTTCTTGTTAGTGTTCTCTCTCTTTCTTGCACATTTGTATAAATATTTACCTTTGCATAGCTACACTTAAATATAGTCTTAATCTTTTTTGGTTATTCAACTTCAAAACAAATCTTCTAGACTTCTTTTGAGGGAAGGGTGCTATCTTGCAGGAGATGGAAGCTGAATCCAGGCCTGAAAGAATTTTGAAATCTTTTTTACAATGAAGAACTAATAGCAATCTGAATGAAAATCATTCATGAAACAATGAGTGAATTGTCACTCCTTCTCTTTGGGGAAGTTAGAACCAGAGAGTACATTTACTTTTCATATTTGATAAAGGAGAAACTATGCTTCTATTGTCAATTGTATGGAAGAGTTGAAACAAAAAAAAATCTTGGCTCTCAAAAAGTACCATTCTTCTATTTTCTTTATTTAATACCAAGTTATATTCAAGCTTTGAACAGTCTCCTTTTCAGTGGATCAGGAATGAATTATATTTGGGAAGCCCACAATATCATCCTGTAGTTAGGCTATGGGTATGGAATATAATAGAAACAGAAATTTCATAGTGGAAGACTCAGTGAAGCTCAGTTGTCCTTGAAGTTCTCATATGGAGAAGGGAAAACATCGGTGGGACAGCAGAAGCATGTGGGAGTTTAATGTTTCACCAGAGTGAGAACTGAAAGGTTAAGGGGACAAGAAACAATAGTGATGTGATGCAGCAGGAATGCTGAGAGATGTCTTCTGCTTTTGTATTAGCATGCTGTTATCCCGCTTCTTGATCTTCATTTTGTCTATAAAGCACACATTTGCCAATGACAACACAGCTTAATCTTTAATGTGTCACTTAAGAAAAAAATCCCACCAAAAATAAACTCATAAGACCACATAATATTCTTAAAAGCTGGGACATGTTTTATCCTCACTTCTTGTACAGCTTAGGAATTAAAAATCTAGGACTGATTTACAATGTAATGTATATTCACTAAGAGGTGCAATTGAGATTTAGAATTATTTCTCATGCATTCTTATATACTTCAGTGCAGTACTTGTTTCTATCTTTTTTTTGTCTATGTCAAGTTCTTTTATCCTAGCCTGGAGGCTTCTCAGCATGGTTCATATAATACTCATGGCTGGAGATTTTTTTGGTTTTTTTTTTGCCTCTGGATGATTTAATTAATTGTAAAAGCTGTAAAGACCTTCTGGAAGCTAGTTACCCAGGCTGCTAGAAAATATATTGTTCAGTTAGATTATTATTATTAATAATAAGCATGTATTAATTCATACCACAACCTTGTGGACAGGCGTCATTGTCTATAAGCTGGCAATATTTCATGGTAGGTTTGGGATCAGCCAGAACTTCTAAGAATGAGCTGTTGTTGCAATATGAAAGATGTTTTTAAAATGAGAGAAGTTTTGAAGACTCAGAACACATAGAATTATTCAAGTCTGGCTCTTCCTAACATTTTTCACGAAGATTCAAAAACAAGTACAAAGACAGCACGATCTCATCTTCTACTGTTCTGTTGTTCAAGTTTCTGCAAAATTTCCTTAGAAATTGCAATTGGGAGTCATCTCAGGCAGCTTTAAAATACAGTGTCTATTTAACAATAACATCTAATAAACTACAACACATAATGTAAAAAAGTAATGAAAGATATGCATAAATGCTGACATTAAGAGGAAACTTGTATATGACAGGAATAATCCAACATTTCTGGGACACGAGATAAAACATTATTTGTTTTTATAAACTTTCTTTAAGGTTCTGTATTAGGACTAAATCTAGATGCAAATATTTATAATATTTGTTGGAAAGCTTTCAATAGAGATAAAAATAATGGAAAAATGTTTGGGCTTTTTTCAAAAATATTACTCTCATCTGTTAAAACAAAAACATTTTCAGTTTGATTTGGTTTCATTTAAACAGAAATGAAATTAATTAATAGAGCATAGTTGGAACTGTTCAGGTTTCTTCCCTGTCAATTACTTTTTATTATGAATGTTTTTCATTAGAATATCTGTCAAGTAAAAAAAAAAAAAAAATTGTGAGATCCAACTCCCTGATTCAATCACAATGAAGCAAATTAAATGAAGTCACCAGTCTAGGTCTCAGTAAACTGGGATGTGGGTTGAATCTTATCTTACCCCAGCTTTTGACTACAATATTAATCAATGCATAGAAAATAAATTTATTCCCGATATCTTTTATAATTATTTATAGGGCTCTTCCAGTATGTTAGAATGTCTTAAAAAGAGCAAGAAAAAGCGTTATTCTTTTCTGAGGAATCTGCAAATGGATTTGACAATGACTGAATCAGGAAAGCGTGGATGAAATGGAATTCAAGACAATGACTGAGGTGATGTTTTATTAGCTGTTTTAACCTTGCTTTTCTCACAAATGCTCTTTCCTGCTTTTTTACCATTGCTAAATTCAACAGCAAGGAAGAGTCAACAGAGTTCCATGGGTTCTGTAGAAGTAGTAAATGCAGAAAGAGGTATCTAAGTGAGAAGAATTGAGGTAAAGTCATAAATGTACAGTTATTATGCAGGAGGATACAGTGAAGAATGCAATTGGAGAGAATAAAAATGGAATTAACTAAGTTAATTGCCTGAAACAGGAAAAACATATAAGAGCATATATGAGGTAGGAAAGAGAGAGATTGTGTAAGACATGGATTGTAAAAACCATACAGGAGCTTAAATTTCTTACAAAGCTTGTCAAAGGAGTGAAAATACTTAACCAGCATATCTGATGCCTTTCAAGGGAGCAGAAAGAAAGAGGAAGACTACTAAAGCACATTTCAGATAGGTAACCAGAATTGAGATTGTTTGAAACTGACATTTTGCTATTTGGATAAACTTCTGTGAATTTAAGAAGAGGAAAAAATCAGCTTTATGAATCAAACTAAGTACTTTGTATCTGTTCAAAACATGCAGGATGGATGTGCTTCAAACTCAGACACAGGTTATGTGTGAATATATGTAATACATAATATATAATAACATGTATTATATAATATGTACATGCACATATAACCTGACTTTGCAGCAGTATTTTCTTTGAACATTCTGCCCCCAGCACTCTTGATTGCCACATTTAGATTGTGCATAAATCTGTCCATCATGTTTACCTATGATAAGATTTACTTATGATACAATTCTGGCATCAAAAGCATCTAATAATAGTGAACGTGCCAGACTCTAAGAAAGCGGAGTCTCTGAGGGAAAGGTTTGTGCTACAAGGTTTCCATTTCTTGAAATCTCTCTCAGATTTCAGTAATTTACCTGACATTTAAGTGTGTACTTCTAGTCCAGTGTGTGCTTAAATGCCTTCTTAAATGAGGATCTACAAATATATACATAGTCAAATAC
Organism: Calonectris borealis; assembly: GCF_964195595.1. Lineage (NCBI taxonomy): Eukaryota > Metazoa > Chordata > Aves > Procellariiformes > Procellariidae > Calonectris > Calonectris borealis. The sequence goes on from NC_134312.1 coordinate 183,847,938, forward strand.
CCATGACTATGCAAAAACTGTTTCTTTGTTTCTTTTTTTTTTATTATTATTTTTCTCTGCTTCCCAAATATAACCTCTCCCTTATGTTTTTTTGTTGCAATTCTCTTGGCTACAGCCACACTTACTGCTTTTCACAAGAGAAATCAGAAAGTTACTAGTCTCTTATATTGCCTATTACACCATCCTATTGTGCTTACAATCAATATAATTTAAATTTAACATCACATCCATAATTCCCCAGCCTAACAGATGGTCTCCAAAGCTAACAGATGTCATCTTATTTATTCACTACTTGATATAATATTTGTGACATAACCATTAGCTTCTGTAGAAATAATTTTGATGTCAAAAACAGAGAATAAAGATTTAACAAGGGAAGGAGAAAAACCACCCACAAATACATTAAATCATCATGTGAAAGTAAGACCTGTATTCTCCTGCATTTGTATTAAAGACTAAGAACTGATTCAGAAACTTGTTCTAGTTTAGACAATTCATGTAAGCACATCATGAAAGTTAAGTCCTGTTGAATTCAGAGCTTCAGCTTTACTGAAAGGAGGGCTAAAAATGAAGGAAAGAAAGAAGTGTAAAATACAAAGGAGAAATTAGTTGTGAAGGATATTTTTCTGATGTTCCATTGTGTGCTTCACTTCTCTTTGAGATACATTTTCAGGGCTAATTTTAGCAAGTCAGTTTAAGTTAGAATTATTTACAATGTTCAGTATCTACATACTACTTTTAAACTGCAATCATTTGGAAGCGATTTTCTTGGACATTATGGATAGAAATTTTTGAGGGGAAAAATATATATGTTTAATGTTCAAATTTGCATCTTTCCTGCTGCAAGAGACTTCTGTTCTTGTTGAAACTCTCCTGGGTAGCTTTGGGATTGAATAGGAAATGCCACATGCTTATGCAATAAGCTGGAAATGCCATTTTTTTTTTATCAGTGGAAGAGAAGATTACTCAGAAAAACACTCTTAGGGAAGTTATGTAGCTGCTGTTTTGGATAAATTTTTTTTTCTGAAGAAAGGTATTATGACATCTTATTTTCTTATTATTTCCATTTATTTGTTTTTGCTTTTACCCACAGAATATTTCTTCTAAGATATGAATGGGATGATCTGAGGAATGTATATAGTAGCTGTATTTATGCTTACACATGCTAGGCTATAATACTATTACTGAAAGGGTTGGATGGGGCTTCATTCTCTTGTCCTAAGAAGTCTTCTGTGCTTTCTGTTTGCCTGTTGCATATTGTCTGGTCTGGGGCCTGAGTTTGTAACTGTTGTCCACGAAAAAACCTGTGATTTTGGAGAAACACTGGGTTATCCTACACGATGTGTCCAGAGACAAGCCAGTCATTCTGAGCAGATTTACTAATAAATTGATGAGGTAAACCACCTTTAAGCAAGAATTTGTGTTTAAAGATTGCAAACATAGCATTATAGGTACTGATGTAGAATAATGGAACAACAGAAGGATGAAACTAATATAACACAATTTAATGTGGATGACATTCTTTTACTTGGAAAGATTCAGATCCCTTAATGGGTTAAATAACACCTCCTTAGCTTTTTCCTTCCTCCTACTCCATTCATATAATGATTTTTAGTATTCTCCTTCCTTTCTCCTTTATGTGTTTCATATATTGTATTCATCTTTTATACAATATGCTAATCTTGTCCTTCACTAGTCCCTGCTTTAAACTCCAAGTAAGACATTGCTAGCGTTCTTGCCCTTGCTAATACAGGGGCAATATTTTTGATTCAGACAACCCTCTTCATGTACCAACTCCATTCAGTCTTCCACCAAAGAATGACAATAATAATAACAACAACAACAACAACAGTAAAAACAACAACAACAACAATAACACTTCATATTGCTCCCTCTTTATCAGATAAGCTTTATTGCTTGGTGTTGTACGCTGAGTGCTGACAGACAACAGGAACCGGGCTTACAAAATGTGTGAAATCACTTTACTGCATATCTGGACAGTCACTTATTTACAGTGCTTTCTTTGCTATAAAACACTCTTTATGGAACATCAACTATTTGAATATTATTCTATATACCACTTAGTTTCCTGGTATAGCACAATGTGATCTATGTACTTATTTTCTTACAGAAAATTGTGAGTGCACTGAGAAGTGATCTATTGATGCAGTAAAGATATGTGATAACTTAGTAAATATTACAGAGCTAAGGTAGGGAAACAGCTCAAGAGTGCGGAGTATAGCAGAAAGTTGGGGTGGTTCTGCGGACAGTTGGCACATGTGGCCTTTAAATACTGAAATCATTGGGACCTTTTGTCATATTGCCACCAGCTTCAGTAATGACTGGACCAGGGCCTGTGCCCAGTTTTAATCACTCTTCTATTCATATGTATACATTTTTTGAATATCCTCTTAGAAAGTTCATCAGTAATTGTAGAAAGTCCTGTTGGTATTGATAGTCTTGTTATTCTTTGTAATCTATTACCTCTCAGTGAGAGATTTTAGAAATACATAGCAAATAGGCTCTTTTTAGTTCTCCATTAATTTAATTTCCTCACTTAGTAATAAGTTTGGATTCTTTTATTTATTTTATTTTTACTAAGTAGGCTTTCTTCTGATGTAAAATAAAATATTTTTTTTCTTTCTATTTCCCTTAATCTGAATCAGGACTGAAGGGTAGATTCTTTTTTCTCTCCTCCTCAAATATTAAGGCTGTTGCAGTGCCTCAGCTTCATATGTCTTACTTCCCAGTGAATTAAAACCTTCAATTTTCTGTATCATGTCTGCGAAGAATCGAGTGGCTTACAAAAGCCATTAGGAAATGCTGAGTATTTCTTATAAGCTAGGCAATAGGAAATTTTGAATAGAAGGTTATAACTGAAGTCCCCAGTTCATAATCCCTAGCCTTCACCTATACGTAGGTACATTCCCCTCTTCTCATTAACTAAAAGCTAGCATGGATCTTAGCTGTCATAATACTACCAAGGTCAGTATCTCCTGACAAAAGGGAAAACCCTTTGTGGTGGAAACTTTTCTTCTTTGTCTGAGGAAGGCTTTCTACATCTTTTTTGCCTACCGTACTTTGCTCTGATCTCGATCTAAAAGGACGTCTTGGAACAACTACTCAAATCTTCCTGTTTAAGCAGTTGTATTTTTCATGGAGTAATTAGTTATTTGGCTTCTAGCATACCTGTAGCACTTTATCAAGTAGACAAGAACATCTAATTCATAAATGCTGCTACATCTTAGGTATGCTTAGAATCAGGCAGGTTTTGGTCATGCCCAGAGGTAAACATTTGGGGTACCTAAAGACCTTCATTAACAAAGTAATTAATACTGTGAGTTTTGAGGATTTAATTTCTTAATTCGATACATTTATGTTTCCAGATTTTTTATACCCTTTAGACAATCATCATGATAGAGGATTTTGTTGGGTTTTTTTTGAAAGTGTCACATTAATCCCAGTTTTCAGTTACATTATTTAGCCCATTTTGGGGAAAAAATCCACAGCATTTAAAAATATATCATAGCGTATACATTTTTTTTGAATGTTACAAGGACCATCTGGGAGACATATTTCTGTGAATGCCTGATAGTTTAGGACAGAAGTGGAGTCACATGGAATTTTCTTGTATTCTGAAAGAATAGGAGTCATGTGGGAGAAGAGGTGAAAGAGTAATTAATGTTAAAACCTCCAAAGGATGAAGAACGAAAGCAGAAGATAACTGAAAAAATGTTCAGGAGTCAACAGCAGGAGGACTGCCAGGAATCCATGAACTGTTAGAGAAAGGCAAAAATTAAGAGTGGGCAAACAGAAGATCTGGTGAGACCTATATGTTATAATACCAGTAAGATGAAAAAATGGGAAGAATGATATAATGCAAAAATAGGTAAGTGGAGAAACATAGTAAATGAGATACAGAAAGAACAGGAGTAGCAATGGGAAACAGGTGGTAAGGAACTGTTGTGCCAGCTTGATAGCCAGCAGTCTGGTGATGCAAATAGAGATTGTGACCACTGAGAAGTGTTGTCATACCAGGCAAGACATGAAAAAAATAGATGTTTGTGAAACAGAACTTACAACATTCTTGATTTAAACAGGCACTTTACTGGGAACTGTCTTGTTCTTAAACTTCAACTATAAAATATAATAAATGCAAATAGCTAATAACTTTCATAGTGTGAAAAACTACAAAACTAAAGCTCACACTAATAACTGACAAACTTTCCAGCTAGGCTCAAACACTTGCAAAATTTAATGAATACAAGGTACACATCCACATGTAGTATATCTGCACCTTGGCAGGATGTCAATGTAGCACCAGCCCCCTGGATGATACCTCTAGGAACTGCAGTTAGTGAAAGCTCCATCCAAATGGAGCTCCGGAGAGAGAGGGTGAGGACAGAGCCAGGAATGCCTTGGCCGGGTGAGCTAGCGTAATTTCTTCCAGAGGGCTTGGAAAAATTATCTGAAAAGACAGTGTGTCACCCCCTAGATGTAGTTACAGCCACTGAGGGGGTAGGAACTTCAGGTTATTATTTTCCACAGAAATTCTGGTGTCAATGAACCACTTGTGTGCATAAAAAATGCATTCTAAAGGACAAAGGAAAACTGAACAAAATTTTCAGGTGTAGCAGCTTGGTCGGAGGAAGACTTTTAATGGTTATCCCAATAAAACATCAAAGGGCAGAAAGTACCTTCTTTTTAGGACTCTGAGTGGTATTAACCTCACCTAACCTGGGATATTCATAATGGATACAGCCTCATCTGGGGTAGCCACTGTAATTCCCTTGTTAGTAGCAAGAGTAAGAGCTTTTAAGGCATGATTTACCTCATCCTAAAGTAGATTTATAAAATAGATTCCCAAACATACCTATTTCTTCTGTAAATTGTTTAATAATAATAATAATAATAATAATAATAATAATAAAACCATAAATATTATTATTATTATTATTATTATTATTATTATTATTATTATTATTTTCTTATCAACAAGTTTCACTCTGCAAATGTGGTATAATAACACTTTACTATTTCCTGATGATAAATAAACATTTGTAAATTATTTTAGGTTCTTTAAATTGAAGTTAAAAATAAAAATCAAGAATTGTGTATCAGTATGCAGAGCTTGTGGCTTACAAGAATGCCCAGACAAAAGTGATTAATTTTTTAAAAGAAAGAGCATGCTGACAGAAATCTGCCAACGCAATTAATCTAAAGCTTATTTTAAACAGCTTATGTTTTCTAGTCACCTAGATCTAAGAAGCAATACAAAATATTTTAAAACATACATTCTGGTCCACCACATAGATACAACCAATTTACAGTAAATCTACTTCCAAAAGATTCAGTACCTTTTTAGGCTGTGCTATTCCTGTTTTGTGGATAGATGTTTTTATTTCCCTGCTGATGTTCATGTACCTGTTCTGTAACTGTATTATAGTTTCATTGCTGTAATACATTGACTTTAACGGAGTTATTCTTTTAATGGAGTTATTCCTGGAGTAATTCCTACACAAGTATCATCTGTAAAGTCTGTATGATTTCTCTTCATCTATAATCTAAAGAAATCTCTATAGTCATTGTGCATATTCAGAAGAAAAAGGATTTGTGGGGGACAGAAGGAAATCATACTATACATACACAGCAAATTTGAAGGCATGAATGGGTAATCAACTTCATATCAAAATGACATAGCTGTAGGAGGCATGAGTCTACATTCATGGTTACATTCTCCTTGCTTTGCACTCTTCCAGCATGCCAAAGTAGCCATAAACCTGGCAGGTGAAGCTCTGTTTATAACTGCTTTGCGTCACTGCACAGCAGTTGGAGCACTCTGGCACATCTGCCCCTTATCTGATGCAAATTGATGCAGGAAGCAAAACTTCATAGAAATGTCTCAGACTTACATTGGGAAGACCCACAGTTGACATAAATCTTTTGCTAGCGTAAATCATGAGTTCAGCACAGCTGGACTGACTTACATATGACTATATCAATTTCAGATCTAGCCTCAGATCCTTGTTTGCGAAATTATGAATAGAGACAATGAATGGATGACTGTCAACAGCAGTGTCTAGTAGGAAGATAACTCAAAAATAGTTGTAACTTCTAGTCATTATTTTGTTAAATAATGACTGTCCTCATGAGCTGCCTAAGCAAGGTGAGCTACGTCATGAAAAACAAACATAACACAAGGCATCACTAAAAATTCCATTAAAAAGAGTCGTCCTTTTCTTTATCTCCTCTTTATGACTTTTATTAGCAATATCCAAAAAGCTTCATTACAGCCACACTTCATAGACATTCAGCAAAGAAATACCATTCAAAGTTAAATTCCTGCTAGGCTATTTTTTGCTTGGCATAGTGTTCTGAAACACTATTTTGCAAAAGTTGTTAGTTTTGCTTTGATGTATTTTGTTGCCCAACTTACACTATAGTACTTACATTGTTTACATAATGCCTGACCTTTTTTATTCTTCACATTTAACATCTTTGTGATTCACTTGCACATTTTCATTGTTTTTTTTTTTCATATCCCCTCCTGATAAACAATATTTTATTGATTCAGCTGCAGATTTTAGTGCCTAAAAATGTACAACTATAACCTATGTGTTGCAGTACATAGTCTGATGTTCCAATTAGATATTTTACGGATCCAGCTGCACACTTTGATGATCCAGTTGGATTCTTGATTTTCCATAAAATTGTAGTCACACTGTGTTCTATGTTAATTAAAGTGATTACAATATTTTGATAATTAGTTTGAGGAAACTAAAAAGACCTAAAAGCTGGGATTTTTTTCGTAATATAGAATACCACACCCAGAGCTTTTAGGTAAGTTGAGCGAATTTTCTTAGTTATACTGAAAATACAATGACAACAGAGCATCACTTTGTCATAAATATGTTGGGAGACATCTGGATTCAGGCAGGCTGTCTATTATTCTGCACTTTGGCAAACATTTTGTAGGCAATTCAAGCTACCAGAAAACTTTCTGGTCTTTCATAAGCACAGAATTTATAAGACTTCTAGATTTACTAATAGTATACTTACGGTGTCTCTTAAATATTCCACTAATGGAGAAAATTCCCTTTTATGTTTAGGAATTCTATTATATTGGGATGTTGCACACTACAACAGTGATCTAAGGGTCTGGTTTTTAACAATTACCACACCTTAAAATGTAATATGTATTTACAATTCACTGTATGTTTTTACAATTCGTATACACACAATATCAGTGTAAATATTATATAAAAGATATATATAAAGATAGAAAAGGAAACCAGAGACATGAGCATTTCCCTGCTTTGGTCACACTTAAGAATGGATCAAGTATATCCATTTCAGCTCCAGAGAACTGTTCCTTAATAAAAAGAAACAAATCTCTACAGTCCTTTTCTACTTCTGAAACGTATCACAGTCTGCAATAGTCCTTTACTTCACTCTGACTAGTAAAAATGTTTCTTAAACTAATCATAAATTTGCTATAGCCCTAGAGAACCTGCAGAAGGGTAGATGTGCTTTAGCTAAGTACTTAGCACATACAACTTGTTGATCTCCACTGGCAACCCAACTTTCCTCATGTGGATGTCCCTCTACAGACTCCTGTTTTCAAAGATTATGAAATAGATCAGTAAGAAAAATTGGGATGCATCAGGTGCAGTCACTTATCACATAATTTTTGCCTTACTGTCTCCCTAAATGGATGAAACTCATTGACTTCTTTTTCTTTCTAAGTTCTTCCAAAAATTCTTTTCTCCATATCCTTAATGATAAGGTTTTAACTGAATATTTCTGCCACTGTAGCTTATGAAATTCGCACAGTTATCACTATAATTTAACACACTACATATAGTTCACAGTCAGTTTTCTTTGAAGGGGCTTTTAATACCTTCTTGTTATCTTGCTGTCAGTAGTGGTGTTTCCATGTCTTTCACAGCAACGACTCTTACTACTTTGCCTGGGATTATGTCTCTTTTCATAAGAAATATCTGACTCCCTCCATCTTAAGCATACTTATAATTTACTGTGGCTTCTGTTGTGCATTTGGCTAGACAATTTGATATTCAGATTCAGTTTTTACCAACATAGGTTATTATGGCTCCAGAAGCTTAGTTGATCCACACGAATGCTGGATATTATATGACTTTGGAAATGAAAGCTAAGCTCGTGTCTGGTTAGTTCTAGTTTTCTTCTCTTTCTTTACGCATAGTGAAGTTTCTATATTTTTCCTGTTTTCTGTTCCTGAAAATTAGTTTCTAAAAGCTTATAGGTAAGGCAGGCTTTCTATTTATTTCTTCAATGTTTATGAGTTCCTTAAACTTCTCATTCATTTTTGTCACAGTACAGAACTATCTAAGCGGTGAAAAAATCAGTAATGCATCGTTGACCACTGGTTCCTCCCTTATATCGTATCAAAGTATATAATTAATAGATATTATTTCTTGCAGAACTTGCAGAAGCACAAGCTCATTCACTTGTGCTTCTGCAAGTTCCATAACTACTGGTGGTACAATACCAGAGTGATACTGAACTTCCTAAATAAAGCTTTCCCTATGCAGATTTTAATACAAAATGTTCATGTGGAAATAGGATGCTGAAAACAGGTAGGCTTTGTCCCTCCTGCCTGGACAGTTAAAAGGATACTTTACAGTCTTTTGCTGCCTTCTGCCAATTGTACAGACTTTCAGTAGGCATAAAAAAACCGTACCTAGATATGAAACTTCTTCTAAAGGTGGATGCAATTTGTCAAAGATGGTGATTGCAGCTGGTGGAGGCTCCTGGGATCTTGTTCACTGCATTGCCTCCATAGCAGTTCAGGTATATTTTCCATTTTCATCAGTTTTGGCTGCCTCTGGGTCTCCATTTCAGCAACTTCCAGATATTTTTTCAGGCCACCTCCTGATTCTGTTTCTTCAGCTTTAATTCCAGTTGCTTCTGTTACATTGTGATTTGTGCTAACAGCCCTCGGGTATCCAGATTGCTACTGACTGGGCCAGCCTTGGGCTGCCCATCTGGGACTGAATTTGTTTCAGCAACCTCTTTTTCCCCCTGGTCATGCTGCTTCAGCTATGATACAAATTCCTTGAGGTTTTTTCCAATACAGTGTGTGCTCCTCTGTCAAAGCTTTTCATGTTCACTTTTACTAAATTCTCAAAAAGCACACCACAGGCTAGCTTGCCTTATTCAGATGGGCTTACAGTATCTGTTTCCTGCTTTATAGTGTTCCCTGTGCAACCTTATTCTCAGATGGAATATAGATGTGCAAAACCAAAGTGGATTCTCGAGCTGAACAAATTGAAACCTTTACCATGGCTTTCTTCTACAAATGTCCACCTCATTCTCTGAAAGAGGCATAAGCTTGTATTTTTATGCTAGCAATTTCTCTGCTTGAACAGAAAAGCAAATTCTCACCAGTGTCAGTGACAGGCCATGATTTAAATTGACTCATAAAAGGGATAAATCTCATCAACAATGTCATTATGACCACCATAACTGAAAAAAAGGTTCATTCCTACACTTAGTGGTAGATAGCCTGTGGCTTTCCAGCTGCAGGCAGCTCCCCAGCATTTCTGACTCCCACACCAGAACTCATTATATGACTTGCAGCAAGATAGTACTAGCCAGGAGGTTGGCAGATGACATTCTGAATATAACACAACAATATTGTCTTGGACCCAACTCCATGACCCAGTCTTCAGGCAATCAATGAAATCCCTGAAGATCTGTTGCAACTGCAGCCAGAGCTGCTCTGAGACATGTAGAACACGACTTGTCATCCTCAGATGTACCAAGAATGTGATTCATGCTGCTCTTCTTAAATACCAGGCAGCTTCCACATACTCACTGTTTTCTCTCTGAATTAATCTGGCCTTCAGCATCAAGAATTGGTTCCTCACTTACAAAGTGACAAATAGCAGAAAAAAAAAAAAGACATTGCTTTTACTGGTGTTGAGAATGAAGACTTCTAAACACTTCAATCTTTGGTTATAGGAAGATAGCAAAAGAAGATAACAAAGCGTATTGAGGATGAAATAGTTATTTTGTAAAAAACGTCACTCCTTGACTAATCCATAAACAGTGGTTTGAATATAGCTTTTGCCAAAAATTTCTTCCTTGCTCTTGCATTTTGGTCCCAGATGGAGATCAAAATGAGAGAGAGAAAGAGGATGCAGGGCTTTCTACCAGGACTCACTTTTCAGGTGAACTCTTTTTATTTATTTCTCAGCAAATAAATTGTAAGGGATGCTTCATCCAGCCCCTGTCCCCTCCAAGACGTCTCACCATCAGCGTTAGGGGAAGCATTTCAGGAGCCAGTGCTTACAGAAGCGAGTCAGGCATGCACGGTATGGTAAGAACTGCAGGTTTATTTTCCTGCTCCAGATTGGTTTGATCAGATGACAGTCTGCTCAATAGCTGCCCCCAGAAAGCCCTTATCACATGATTGTTTTTACTTTACATTCCCTTTTCCTCCTTCCAAGATAACAACCCATGCCTGATCTCTCTTTCTTCGTTGGATCTGGTTTTGCTGATTTTACAACCTTACTTGGCAGTTTGGGGCTCAGTGTTTTTGCATCCTTCACTCCAGGACTAGATATATATCCATATAAATACAGATACTGTGTCTTTATTATCTATGTGGATTATTTTGATTTTCCAATCAGTGCGCCTTAGGGAGGAAAAGAAGGAACACCAACAAACAGCAACGAGACAGTGTGCTGATAGCTTTAAATGGAATTTCCAAAGGGTAAGTAAACTTTGAGATGTCAGCTGCGTTCAGTAAAGTCTGCACATTGATTACATCTCTGTAAATATGGGATAAGTACAGAGTAAAGGTCAATAGATTAAACATGTAGTTTAATCAGCAAATTATGCAAATGAACACAAATGAAATATACCATTCAACTGTTAAGATCAGTAAAGCATGCAACTCTATTAGTGAAGTGTTTGAGTGCTGGCCATCTTAAATATACACCCAATATTCTAAACTTTAAGAAAATTCAGTTTCTGGAGGAAACAATTAAAAGAGTTTATCAACCAAATGTCTGGGTTGACCAACATGTATTGTAATGTAATTATCTAAAATATGGTGAAGAATGATTAGCAAAATTGGTAAAAATTGACAACAGCAACAACACAATCACATTTAAAGCTTTTTTCTCCATCACTGGAGGGTGAATATCAATTAGTAAGTGGTGAGATAATACAATTACTTGAAATATGCTGATCAATGAGGTGGAATTTACAGACACTCAACAACTACTGTGCACGGCTCAAGTAGCAAGTTCCCTCCCAGCTCCTCATCTAGGTCAAAATCAGCAAAGCACTTAAGTACATCCACAACTTTAAGTGTAGGAGTAGTACCATAGAAGTCTTGCTCGCCTGCTCCTGCTGATGCAATGGAAGTAGAGATCTGAGATCATGGCTCAGTTGTGCTAATTACAGTTCATAGATTTAAAAAGAGTCAGCCTCAGAAAGATTAGCAATCTAGAGAGACAAAGGATGGGGAAAAAAAAGTTATTATTATCTCCTCTCTATCTTCCTTCTCTTTTCTTTTTCTTCATAATTACAATAATCATGTTAGAAATTTTGAATTATGTCCCAAATATCATTACACATATGAATGGACTTCAGAAGTTCACAGTGTTATCACCAATGGACAGTGTAAATACCAATGAAGAACCCTTTATATACTTAGAAATAATAAAAAATTTGCAAAGAAATAGTTAAAATTCTTAGTTAGATTAAATGTCATGAAACAGACCATTTTTGTCTCTCTGTTTGCCTTTCTTGTAATATTTAAATCACTGTAACATGATTTTGCATGTTGGTAAGTCAATTACTTTTTTTTATTTAATGCAAGCAAGTAGAACTATTTTACAGGCTGAACTTGCATTGGTGTTTTAGTTTGGATCAGAAATGTGCTGCTTAATTATTTTCTCAATGTTTCCCACTCATTTTGATTCAGTTCATATCAAGGAAACTGTTGGAGCACATAGATTTCTTTCAGATGAAAGTGTTGGAGGATGTCCTTCAGGGACACACCTAATGCCTTCTAGCTTCAGGTAAGCATTCCCTCACAGGGACCAAACTAAAGCTAGTGTTTACTCAAGTAAAAGAAGAGGGGAGGGAGGGGAACCCACCCTGTATGGGCATTGTATAAACATTAGTTTCTCAGCACCAGTTCTTTGGCTTTAGAGATCATCTTCTATTAGTCCTTGCTTCTTGCTAACATACGTATAATTACAGTGTACCAAAGTTTGATCTCCCTACTGGTGTGCACACTTGTAGAACTATGATAACTTATCTCCGTATGTTAGGATCCCCAAGATTGATGCCAACTGGTGCCTCCATACTGATGGTGAAAGAGGGAAAAAACATTTGGGTTTGTTTGGTTTGTTTTTTTTTTCTAGGAATATGTTCTGATAATTTTATATCAGCCAGAGAGTTTTCTGTGTAAAGGAAGCCAGCACTGTCAGGCTAATATAGCATTATAGATATCCATACTTCTGGATAGATGTAGATTGTCTCAGTGCTTGCAGAGGGTTGTAAGTAGCTTCTAAAAGCAGCCTGAGGTGCTTTTCCTTTCCCTTCCCATTCCCCTTCCCCTCTCCCTCCTATTTCCCTTTCCCCTTTCACTGTGAAACTTGTGAGGTGAAAAATTATGCAGCTTGGTCAAGGAACTATTATACGCAATGGACAAATTAAAGACTGCCAACATATAGACGCATACAATTAGTATAAGTGTTTAAACCAAAGATTACATTTCAATGTCTAACTTTTGCTAGTCAAGAATTTCTGTTCGATGAAGCAACTGAAAAATGCAAGCACAACTGAAAAACAAATTGCAGCTTTCTAGTGCAGATATATTTTACTTATTAAAACAAACAATTGCAATCTGTATCCTGCCTTTATCCTTCAACAATGATAGTAGATCAATGTTTCACAATTTCTTCCTTTCCTTTTGTTTACATAAGATAAAAAATATTCCATGCTATTACACAACCCCAAATAGTTCCCGAAAACCACAGAGTCAGGTTTAATTCTTTGGTTATGTAACCCCTTGTCAATATGTGCCTTATGAGCAGAAAAAGTAGATGTGGGCAAACGAAAAAAGACATGACTTTACATGTATTGGTTTATTTTTCTGGTAAAAAAATGTTCTTGAGGAGGGTATACTGAGAATCATGTTTTCAGAGCTTTCAGAGGACTGCACAGAACAGATGCCAGCTCTTCACGTGCGTCAGACTTGCAAACATATCTCTTCTTTTCACACTGCCATAGATGCTATTCACTGTCATATGTAGTTCATGGGTTTACATGGCAAAGTTTTAGAAGTGGAAATGGGGGGCTACAGGGGTGGCATATGTGAGGAGAGGTCAGGGACTGCCCCATGCTGGATGGTTCCAGACAGCTCCAACGGATCCACCACAGGGCACAGTTGAGCCCCTCAGCCAAGATGGTGGTGCCTCGGGGAAAACATAAAGAAAGAGTAAAAAATGCCACACAGACAGAGAAGGGGGGAAAAAAAGAAAGAGAAACAGCAGAGGAAACATCAAGGTCAGAAAAAGAGGAGAAGGAGGTGCTCCATGGCACTGGTGCAGAGATTGCCCTGCAGCCCATGCAAGGACCCACACAGGAGCAGGTGAAAAGTGTGCGGAGGAAGGAGCGGCAAAGGACCTATTCTGGGCTCACCACAATATCTCATTCCCCATCTCTCTGCATCTGTCGGGGTGGAGGTAGAGGAGTCTGGCATGAAGGAGGGAAGCTGAGCCTGGGAAAGGGGGATAAAAAGGGGGTTTAATGTTTATCTTTTTGTTTCCCACTACCTGAATTAGTCATTACATATTTATTTTAACATAATACATCAAGTTAGTTTTCCCCAGGTCAAGACTATTTTGCCCACAACAGTAACTGGTAAACAATTGCCCTGTCTTTATCTTGATCCATGAACTTTCTCATTCCTGTTCTTCCTATTTTGTTCCCCTGTCCCACTGGGGGTCTGTGGAGTGAGCGAGCAGCTGGGGGGCAGTTTGGCTATTAGCCAAGGCTAACCCACCATAGACCGGCTCAGAACTCAGCAACTAATACAGTAACACTAGTTTACGTAACTGTCTTGTGACTCACAGAGACACACACACATACATTTTATAAGCACATATTAATGGGTAATTAGTTTAACATTGATTGTTTATTATAACAGTGCATATGCACAATACTCTGAGCATTAATCATTTGAAATATCATTTTATTTTGTATGAAAAAAATAAGTTGATAATCATATTTTCATAGCCATCAGACTGTGCTGTATATTCCAGGGTATGCAGTAAAAATGTTTCCTCTGGAAGATAACTGGATTTTCCATCAGAAAAATAAATAAGTAAATAAATAAATAAATAAGGATCATCAAGGACCACAAGAACCCAGAGTTATGGATAAAGAAATATCTACCCATTATGTACATTAATCTATATGTATATATAAATTAACTATAAAAATATGCTCTTTACAACAACTGATCCCTTGGCTTTGGTGAAGAGGAAGTTTATATTGGATCCCTGACTTGTATATATTTGTCTCCCTGGAGAGCTGTATCAGGGCAAGGTTTAGCCATGACCCTGTTTCTGTCTTCTGCCTTCACTGTAGAAGTATCCAGCTGCCTAGCCACTGAAAAAGTTCTAGTCCTCCCTTGCTGCCTCTTGAACAATTTCTCACTTCTAGGAATGCTTATCTCCACTCTGCACCCTTCCACACCTAGCTTATGACATCTGTCATGATGAAAGCAAAGCACAGGAGACAGAACTCAGGAAAAAAAAAAATCCTTTAATTTTAAACAGCAGAAAACACTGTCGGAAAAATAAAAATAAAATCTACATTTGTCAATTATTATTGAAGAGCTTTTTGAAATATGCTCAGTGTCTTTCTCGGATCGAAGATTCTGCTTCTTTGGCTGTATTACATACTTTATTTCTCATCTCAGGATTTTTCCCATGGATGAGTAGTTAGACAAATTGACCCATCCATCCTTGAGTCAGCTCACGAAAGAACCTTCCTTTAAAAAAATGCAGTCAGGAGTCATGGTGGTGATTCAAAATAAATAGTTTGAATTGATCAATTGCTTGGTTACTGGATGAACCGTTAAAATGGACATTATAGCTCATCGCCCATAGTATAGTCTTGTTTTGAATAGGAGACCTTAGGTACTTTTTCAACTGTCTGTTGATATGCTCTAGAAACCCCATTCTAGTGTGCAGGAAAATGGACAAATGGCTAAGCATGAAAGAGTAACATCATCATCATCATCGTCATCATCATATCACATAATAAATGGGGTTTTGACACAGATGCAGACAAATAAAACCCAATCCATCAAAATATTCCTTACTGTTACATTGCTGGGGTTAGTTAGACATGCTTATGAGACGATTTGTGTTTTAAATGTTGGGGAAGAAACATTCAGAAAGGGAAAACTTTTTAACATAAAAGAGAGAGGAATATACCAAGAAGGAGAAAATAGTACTTTCTTTCACCTTGGTATAGGTTAAAATGGAAAGAAAAATTCTCTGAAGATCTAGACCCAGGTCAATCTAATCCTTTATGTATGAAGTTAGAGATAAAACTGAATGCCATAGAAGGATTATTTTAAACTCAGACAAAACTTAAGCTGGCAAAATATATGCACATACATGCATACATACATATATACATACATATATATATATGTAGATGTGATAAAAGGAGGTTTCAGTAAAGGAATGGTAATCTGTCAGATTTTGAGCTGTTAGACATGATTTCAAGAAGTCTGAAAATATAAGTCCACTTCTTAATCAGGCATTTGGTGAACCGTTAAACAAAGGCTGTTTCCATATGTCTTTCTGCCCCCACTACCCTTGTAACTATCCTGCCTTATACATGAAATTTACACTGTTCACTCCTTCCAACTTATTTCTGTCTGCTTTTTTCCCCAATTTCATCCAGTCCACCGATATCTTGGTGTTGAGTTTTTTGGGGTTTTAAGGTCTGTCCAAGGCAAAACATAATCTGCTGAGATGCCATTCTTTGAAGCACCACAAAGAACAAGCTGACAATATTTACCTTTGATTCAAATAGAGACTGGTATTGTCCATCTGTTCCAGCCTATGGAGTAGGGGAAATAGGTGTGCCTTATGGAGTCATATTTCCTCCTGAGCAGCCCAATAAAAAGGGGAACATTTGGATGGAATAACCTTTACTTTGTTTCCTTAACCTCTTTGTGACTGTGTGTGTTTCTGGAAGCACCGCAAAGCAGCTGTGCAGCATCCAGACTACAAATGAGGTATGTCTCAGTGCAACCCAAGCGAGCGTCCTTACTGCTTCACACAGATGTGGCCACTCATCACTGTGTGTGCTGTTCCTTTGAGCAGCATGGAACATCCCTTGCACACATAAGCCAAATGGGCTTTGTAGCAATGTTCACTACAGAAGCAAGGTTCGTGTGTGCATTTATCTGTGCATGTGTATGCCTCTTCCCTGTTCCTGTAGCTTTTGAATCTATTGATTTTAGCCAGATTTGACAGAGTAGTAGAGCTCTCAAAGATAATTAAGTGCCAGTTCCAGTTTCTTGCACTTTTCTCAGTTAGCAGTTGGTGTCCCTTTGCTCTCTATTCTATTTTTCCATCCAAAACATGATAACTGCTTTACTATTCAGAGAAGCTTATAAGCAGCCACAGTCTGAACAGAAATTCCTGTTTGTTGGTTTTACTGAAAGCCTCCACTACTACCTCCAAAATACCCTGTGGGAGAGGACTGTAAGAAAAAAAAGAAAGGAAAAATGCATTGCTTTGCTCTAGTGTTTGAGGTGATCAGCTTAAAAATATGATGTGGATTCTGAGCATTGTTGATCATTTGTCTGTCTACATTATATGTGGCAGCCTGCCTCCTGCTACCCGGACTGTATGTTATAGAGAGAAGAAGGGGAGCAGAGTGCTTTTATTTTGTACTGATATGGACTATAGCTGATCTTCAAGTGACTGTGTTTATAAGACTATTATTCTATGCAATGCAATATTATTATTACAAAAATAATTTCAAAGTCACAATATCTCATGGACATTTTGTGTTTCTCCAGAAGAAGAAGCAACCTTATGTTAGAGAGAGTAATACGAGAGAGTAATACCCAAAAAAGAAGTCTAGAGAGTCTGAAGGAAGAAACAAAAGAAATGGCGGGCCTTACAGAAAGGCAGATATCTGACTGAGGAAAGAGCAACACAGACTCCTGTCTGTGGTGGGCATGGGTATAGCTCAACATATTGTCCCCATTCTGGGAAACACTTTAGCTTTAGGGTTGAAACCAGCATTTGAAGTGTTGATGCTGCCTAGACAGAAGGAATTTTTGTCTAACTATTTATTTATTAATTAGGAAAGTAGTTAGGCATACTTCTGGATGACCAGTTTGGACAATGGGTGGCTGATACTATCATAAATGCTGCTAAAGTGTTTCAGAAATATGTAGGGGAACCACAATATAAACATATCCACAGGTAATCTCATAATGCTCATGCTAACCTTTTATAAGAGGTCGATATAAGGATAGATCAAGAATTATCGAGACCCAGAAAAAGAAACCATGGAAATAAGGATAATATAGCACAGCATGACAGATGTCTTAAATCATATGAGAGAAATATGACAATTGCAGTGTGTTTGTAGAATTATATAAAAGGTGCTTCCCACTTTAATTTAAATTATATAAATAAGGTAGGTTTCATGGAAATGTTTCTAGAAAAGAAGAGAAGCAGCATAAATAAAATAAAAAAAAAAAGTGGAAAATGACTCCATGAAGAAGGAAATGACTGGAAGGGTTAACTTCCAAAAAGGGCAAGTTTGGCATTGTGATGGGTATGGTTGGTGTTGTAGGTGTTTATTGCTAATATCTTTCTCAGCAGCATAGATAGGATTTTATGAAGTGGGGAGGGATTCTCGTTCAGGGAGAAGGGAAGAAGAGTGTGAATTCTGGGTCACAAGAGGGAGAAAGGAGAGTGAAGAAAAGGAGGAAGGAATGTGTGGACACAAGGAGGTGTACATAGTTTCAGACAGGATTCCTGGATCATGTGCTGCAAGAACTGGCGCTCTGTCTCGGGGTTTGGAGAGGTGAGTGAATGTCCACTTTTATTCCCCCAAACCAATTTATGCTCTCTTATTTCTTATCTCCTTGGCTTATTTGTTTTGCCTTATGGTTGTAAAAACTGGTTTGCTATTAAATAAAAGTGATTTACATGGTCAGTGAGTGAGTAACGGAATAATCAGCACAGATTCTTCAGAACAAATTAAATACAGAGAACAGATGAAAGTCTGCAATGTTTACAACATTAAGTTTCCTTCTGAATCATGGGACCAGCCACCACAGACCAAATGTATAAAAATATTTAAATCCATAGTCAGCCCCAAGTAGAATCACAGTGTCATAACAAATCCCAAGGATCCGAGATTCTTTTTAGCTCAAGTTATTGCCAACACATAAAGTCTCTACTCTTCTAAAGAAAAGCAATAATAATCTTAGCAATAATCATTAACTAAATAAAAAAAGGCAAGAGACGCAACTGTTGTAATTCAACATAATTCAATTAGCTCTGAAAACTTCTGACAGATACTGGCTCAAGCTTTTCAAGACTACTCAATTCTATGATTCTATGATTCCAAGACTGGAAAAAGATGACTGCTATGCTATTTAATCTGAAGGTATGAGCTAAAGTTTATGAAAAGATCTATAAGAATTTGCATTAAAATTATAAAATAATTTTTTCTAGTTATAACAAAATTCAACCTCTTTTCTTCCCTCCCCAGATAGAGGAATGTGGACTACAATCTTCCTCTTTAAACTATTCAGTGTATTTTGTCTTTGAATAAATGGTATCTCAGTTCTGAGTTTTAATAGCATGCATATTAATGTTGTTATTTTACCTCAAGCCGACTTCCACTTTTATAACTTCAATTACAATGTGGTTTTTTATGTTTGAGCTTACTAGTATGTTTTATCATATGACTTTTGGAAAACAAGACATAGGTTTGTGAAGGTGGAAAATGCAGATATAGTTACTTCCACATGCAAAATTATGTCATTAGAAACTGAAGCCATCTTTAAAAACCTATTCACTAGGAAACTAAGGCTTTTAAAGAGGAACTTAGAGTAGCATATGAAAGAACAGACATGTAATATCGTCTTTGAAGCTGAAATATTCTATGAAAATTTTAAACATGCACAGTACTGCATGAGCCAGCCATATGAAGTGAAACTCCAATATGAATTCAAATATAAAAAGTGCCTTTAAATAAATGACCACACTAAACATTAAAGAGAGTCTGAGAGAAAATACACCAAAGCAAACATGGTGCACTCTTTATGAGCAAAAGTGCTGAACAGCCTCAGGAATGAGCCATTTAAAAGGTTCAAACTTCTCTATCGTATTTTCTATCTCTTTTATTACTTTCTTTCTTGACATGCTATAGCATAAAGTCAGCATAATTAATGAATTGATTCCAGAAAGAAAAAAAAACAACAAACATTTACAAATATAAGGTTTGTGTCTAGTTAATGAATTTGTCACTGAAGCCCATTTCCTTATGGAAGAGAAAACATAAAATACTGCTGGCTGATTTTTTTAAAGACTTCCAGCAGAGGATAGGAAAGACAGTAAAATACAGACAGGGTGTCACTATGTATTTACAAAACAAAAATAAAAAATAATAGTTAAAGCAAATATGGGTAGTAGGCTCGTGAACTATATTTACAGTTTAACATATCTACATCTCAAACTAAAACTCACTCTGTTCTGGAGACTAAGAGCTGACCACTAACTTTTTGTAGGAGTTGTTGCACAGAACCAGAATTCTCATTTTCAGGTATGACATGGAAATCACTCTGATCAGTCCCTATTAACTTGGTCACTCTGCTCTCCCAAGCGGCCAGGCTGTGTATTTGAAGGACAGTAGTCAATAAGGGCTGCTAAAACTTTCTAGTTGTGTTTACACAATTTTCTGTATCATATCATCTTTCATATCATCTTTCATATCATCTCTTGATTGGGGGACAGCTGAAGTTAGGCACTATGGAAAGTCTGTCCATATAACATTTCAGGTGCTAATTTTTAATCACATGATGACAAACAAAGACTAGATTTTTAAAAGCTGATCCAGTTTCTTATGCTTTTGTGATTTTAACCTCTCATGTAATATGACAAATGTCTGTACTCTGGAGCACGTGTTCACAGACAAATCAGGCACAACTTAACAACAATGTAGTCCACTTTTATAGGAAATATGTTTAGAAGATACAGAAATTAATAAGGAGTTATAGTCTTTCTATAGACTTATTTAAGCTTTGAAAGCAGTTCATGACAAATTCTACAGGATGGCTCACTAAAAACTATGTGAAAGCTATTACTTTCTATTCAGTTAGTTCTATTTATTGGAAAAAGCTAGACCCTGTATGTATACACTATCTTTTTTTCAAATGAATCATTTCAAATGAATTTTACATGGCTGTCAGGACAGACTGCGAAGAAACATTACAATGACCATTTACCAATGACTACAAGTTATTGTACATGAGACTGCAATATTTTTTAGTCTGAGGGAAGCATTAAATGACAACATAGTGCAATTTAGAAATTGGTTGTTTCTTGTTTACTATTCTCTTTTTAAACATAGCAAGGATATTCTTTATCTTCTGGACTCTCTTAGCTTTTCTGTATCCTTCTACAAAAGCATGCAGTGCATGTCACAGTAAAGCTTCCTGCTCTCTGTGACAATGTCCCGCTTATCAGTGAAATCGTGCTTATGAGCACAGAAATACATGTGTATATATATATATTCTTCTTATGTGTGTATATATTTATTTGTGAAGCAGAGGTACCATATAACTTCAACCTTTAATGCCAGGCCTTTCATCTGTCGGTTGCCTCATGATGACATAAATAAGGAGTACACACAAACATCTCTGCTCCTTCTACAAGGAAAAAAAACACCACAGAAACTGTATTTGAAGATCAAAACCATAAAATAAAAAAGAAATTATTAAAACTGTTTAGAAAAAAAAGTATTTTCTTCCTTCTTCCTCTATTGGAACAACAACATGCATATGAGATTCAATAAGGCCAAGTGCCAGGTCCTGCACTTTGGCCACAACAACCCCAGGCAATGCTACAGGCTCAAGGAAGAGTGGCTGGAAAGCTGCCTAGAGGAAAAGGACCTGCGGGTGTTGGTCGACAGCCGGCTGAACATGAGCTGGCAGTGTGCCCAGGTGGCCAAGAAGACCAACAGCATCCTGGCCTGTATCAGAAATAGTGTGGCCAGCAGGAGCAGGGAAGCGATCGTGCCCCTGTACTTGGCACTGGTGAGGCCGCACCTCGAATCCTGTGTTCAGTTTTGGGCCCCTCACTACAAGAAGGACATGGAGGTGCTGGAGCGTGTCCAGAGAAGGGCAACAAAGCTGGTGAAGGGTTTAGAGAACAAGTCCTATGAGGAGCGGCTGAGGGAACTGGGACTGTTTAGTCTGGAGAAGAGGAGGCTGAGGGGAGACCTCATCGCGCTCTACAGCTACCTGAAGGTGGTTGTAGCGAGGTGGGGGTCGGTCTCTTCTCCAAGTAACTAGCCATAGGACAAGAGGAAACAGCCTCAAGTTGCACCAAGGGAGATTTAGATGATTGGACATTAGGAAAGATGTCTTTACTGAAAGAGTGGTCAAGCCTTGGAACAGGCTGCCCAGGGAAGTGGTGGAGTCACCATCCCTGGAAGTATTTAAAAGACGTGTAGATGAGGTGCTTAGGGACATGATTTAGTGGGCATGGTGGCGTTGGGTTGATGGTTGGACTCAATCTTAGGGGTCTTTTCCAACCTTAATGATTCTATGATTCTTCTATGATTCATATATTTGCATTTCATCTGAGATACTTTTCTGCATAATCTTATACAACCTAATTTTTAAACTTTGTTTTCACCATTGCAGTGAAATACAGTACAGATGATAGAGTATAATACTCTTCAGACCACATTAAGAGATCCAACTTGTTCTTTGTTTGGTCTCTTCTATAAATGAAGATTAAATCCACACCATGGATTTGGTCTTCCAGGCTACAAGTTTAATTTCCACAACTCTAATAGCATGTTGTCAACTGTTAAATCTGCAAATATTAATCCTAAGCTACATATTTCTTTTTAACCACAGGCACAGGAGATGTTTTATACTATGAAAAATTGTTTTTAAAATTGCTTGAAAAATTTCAAAGGGTGGCAAGACAGTGAGCAAGTAGAAATGTGAAAAAAATCCTGTATTTTCATTTTCATATAAACACTAGCTTTCATATAAATATTGGCTTTATGCAATAGTAGGGTTGTTTTTAGAAAGCCCTTTCTCTTGGCTGGACTCAGATAAGACAAAGGTATTTTTATGATGAGATCACTATAAACCTGACCATGGGTCAGAAAGAGGCATGTGTTTTTAAGAATGAGAAATGAGAAAATGATAAGTTCCTAAATACCTTCTAACCTAAAATCTAAAGGCAGGTATTACTTTTAACTGATGGAACAGGTTTATTGAGGATTGATATTAATGCCCAAGAACAAAGCTAAAGGAATATGAAACTTATTTTAATATATAGCACTGGATCTAGAAATGGAAAATTGCTGACATTCAGTGACTTCATATATAAATATTAGGTTAATCCCATTTTAATGATTTCTTAATGATCATGTGATGTTACGGGTCTGCTTGCAGTTGGCAAGACTACAGAAGAGATGTATATGTTCTTGAACATGCCATCAACCCCGTGTCACTTCTTTTTTTTTCCTCATTTCTTCACTGCAATACGCTAGGTTAATATACTTTCCAATCAGTTTTATATACATTGCCACAAAGAAATCATACAGAAGTATAAAGCTATACTACTCGGCTTTGACTGCAACATCTTTCCTTTCCTGGAAACCTGATGAAGTCAATATATATTCATGATCTAATCCAATAGAGCATGTGATTAACTTCATGCACTCACATCAAAGGGAGCATTCACGTGCTTCAAGTTAAACAGTATTTGTCTTGACTTTTGAATACATAAGAATAAAATTTGAAGTATTCATTAAAAAAAAGGATAAATATCTTCAGTTTTTTTTTCTTATTGACCTCATCAACTTACCTGTGAAAAAAGAACTTTTACAATCCTTTTTGTTTTACAAATATTGTCATCATGAGGAAAAGAAAAAATCTCATCAATAAATAAGTGTGAAGAAACTGTTAATTTATTATGAGACAATTTTAACATATTAGAATATCTTCAATTGTCTTTCCTTGTGAGTGCGATCAGTCTTCCTTTGTGTGCTTTGTCTATAGTTTTTCTTTATACCTACACACAGGGCAGGAAGGAGTGAGCTTATGGATAACATTCCTTTATGGACATTCCTCATGCATCACATTAGAAAATAACAGTAGATAACCACAACTCTTCATGAAAAGTAATCAAACTTGGAGCATTATTGCTGACATATGCACCTAATTACAAGTAAATACTAATTACATTTCAGATTAGCTAATATCAGTTCATCTAATGTTCAAACTATATTTTTCCAATGAAAAAGTCTCACCAAAATCCCCATCTGTAATTCCAGGAACAGTATGTACCTCGATTGATCTGGATTATTGGGAATGGGATCAGCTTAAATGCAGAAGAAGAGAACATCTTGATAAGTGTTTTTTCATCTCTGAGATTCAGCTTTACACTAAACCCAGAGAAAATGCCAGTTCTGAAAACTCTCACTTCAGTTTTACTTGCAGTGTACATCAACAGGCAGGAATGCCATGACCTTTTGTACCACGTACTCCGTAACCTCTTGCTCTCCTGTCACAGATTTTGTCACAGTTAAATTTGTTTATATTTTCTAGGTACTGACATACAGTAAAGGTTCTGTAAAACCTCAATACTTTGGGCTGGATTCTCATTAAAAAATTGAAGTTTTCTTTTCGGTTTTAATAGCATTGCTTTTGATTTAGAACAGTTTGTGAAAAGAACAAGAAGCACCCTTCATACCACACAATGAATAATTTTCAAAGCAATATTCTCTTCCTTTTTGATGGAACACTGAACACTAGAGGATCTGTAACCCAACTATTTCAGAAATTCTCCAAGTAACACTAATTTGATATACATGTGGTTTTAACGTTCTTTATCTTGAAGCCTCTGTTTAGTGATCTTAGTGATGCTAAGACTACCTGGGTCTACTGTTCTCAGAATGCAATGTTCTGTAATATCTCACTTTCACAGTCTCATTCAGTTTATACCTTCACTGCCTTGCAACAAACCTTTCTTCAGGAATTGTCAGCTTATATGGTTACAGAAACATTTTCAGGACTTATTGCAGGATCCAGCAGTTTAGGTAGTGTCGGGCTTCATCATTGTATCTTTGCTGTGTTTATATAGCAATACTTTTCATGCTAACTGTTTGCAGAGGATTGGTGTACATCATATTGACCTGTAGGACTCTCCCTCACATTTGGTATTTACCCGTATACCAGCTGGTGCTGTGACACTTTCCCAAACTGTTAGAATAGAAGTACCACAACAGTTCCCTAGGGGAGGAAGCTGATCAGCTAGATCTCTTGCTTAAATCTTGGAAATAAAAAGGCAGTAACAACAGTACTTGTCTTATAAATGTCCTTTCCAATTAATGTTCTACCAACCTTTTGGGTACCTCACGTGAATTTTTTATAAAAGGTTTTTGGAAGGCCTATTAGCCAGAATGTATACACAACGCATGGTGAGCCATGAGGATATGATTTTCTTGAGCAAACAGAAAATAACTTAAATGCTTTTAAAGGGCTTGCTAGAGGATATACAAGAGACTCATTGCATTGCCAGGCACTCCTAGAAGCTTTCTGCAGCTGGCATGTAGAGCAGATGCATAGAAAAATTAAATCATGCCAGGATCATGGCTGTTCTTACAGCCTTTAAGGACTTCCAAAGTCACTGAAATACTCTTTGAGTCAAAGAGATTTCACATCTGTCACATCCTAAACATATTAGTATGAAAGGTGTTAAAAATGCCTTTGTAAAATACTTTTGTAGATGTTTCTTGAGTGCTCTGTTTCACAATAGTACTGGCAGCTCTAAAATTATCTGCTCTGACTTTCTAATTTCTAGTCTGTTCTTCTGCTCATGTTTGATTTGATATGAATCAAAAGGCAATCCAGACATATCAAGGCATAATTTCAGAGGACTTTTCTCATAAAGAGGTTTCATCTAGGTACCAAATTTACAGGTAATTAGGCCAGGGTAACTAAGCACTAAGTATTTAATAGTGTCAAATGTATCTACAATTGATTCATCTTGCAATTGATTGTGGATGACAAATCAAAGTCTATTACAAAAACTTTGTCCCTATTGGTATATTTGTAATATAAGGTGTTTGTAGTAGTAGTAGTAGTAGCAGCAGCAGCAGCAGCAGAGGTAGTAGTAGCAGTAGCAGTAGTAGTAGTAATAATTATTATTATTAATAATAATAATAATAATAATAATAATAATAATACCACTATTTGAAACTGTTTAAGCTTCTTGTATTCAATTCTGGGTACAACATTACCAAAAAGATATTGACAAATTGGAAGGAGTTTACATACAAGTAGCAAAAAATAACCAGACTGATTTATGAGTGAAGATTAAAAGAGCTAAATCTGTACAGGTTGACTAAATATTGACTAAGGTGAACAGTCTAGGTTATGTTAAGCTCTTTTGGCACAGTCATGCTCCTGAGAGCACAGCAGACATATGCTACACCAGAAAGAATTTCAAAAGGGCTTTTAACTTTAAGGACATTTCTGACTGTACAGGAGAACAGTGCAAACTGTTTATGTTGAAGGATATTGACCTGCACAGTTTCATGCCTTCCTTTCTCTCATCAGTTCTTTAAGAGTGATGTCCCCAAATATCTCTGTCACAAGGACTTAGGAACAAACTGGTTCTTCATGCACTTTCCACATTTTTTGTGAAATATATTTGAATGGGTTATTTAGTCTGGAAGGTAGAAGCAAATGTGGGTTTTTTTTAAGCTGATCTGGACTTTACTAGTAGTGGGATTCACATCTATCCCAATGGATCTTTTCCTATTTTAATTTCTATGATTCTAAGAAGATCAGTGTACAATGATTTTAGCATGAAATTTCTATATTTCTATGAAAGGGTATTCAAGCATTTAGACATCTAAGGAAAAATAAAAAAAAAAACCCAAACATTAAAACATATAACCAATAGGGATTCAACATAAATATTTAAATTTAAAGTAATAATAGAGTAATGCAGAATGAAATGAGGAAGCTGAAACAAAATAATCCAATTTTAAGTCAGTTTGAAACTTAACTATGTTCCCAACAATGTTGGTTAAAATTCTCATTGTATAGAAATTCCTGCAACACAAATACAGTTAAAAGATGCAGAAACTTGCATTTTAAACCCTTTCTATTTAATTATTGACTTGCTCCTTTTATATGCTTCTTAAATATTGATGGGGGGATGAGGAGAAGAAGAGAGTAAGGAAGGGAGTTAGAGAATGTCAAGGAATTACATATTCCTCCTGATTTTCAGCTTCTATTAGAACTTGATAAGGGTTTTGAATATAGGTCTTGTAATGGACTGGGGAAAATGGCACAGAAGCTGTAGATTTTTTTTAATTAATTGCAGAAAATAATTTTTAAAACCTTTCTTTGCATAATATGTAATATTTGCAATGACAGTTTCCTATAGCAAAAAACACCCTAAAACACAATAGCAGACCCTCTACTAGTTGTGATTAAAACTACAAGTGGAAGTTAGCTCATCTAAATATATTTGCAAAACATAAGAAAACAGGAGGTAGAAAACAAAAAAGCTAATAAAAACGGACTAATCAAACTTATTCCTGAGTAACCTTAGTGGGAGCATGCATCAAGTATAGGTTTTAAAGAATATTTTAAAGAATCAGAGTTTAAAGCTTGCTTGGCATTTCTTAATATTTATATTTTCTATTATGAGAGAAATGGAGGAGAAAATATCTTCAGAGCTGAAGAAACAGTGAACATTTTGATAAAGAGTTCAATGGGAGAAATAGAAATGGTCATAGACTCCTATAGTTTCTTTGTAACTTGCTGTTTTAGCTTAAGAGAAGCCACATTCTGTATGTTTCCTCTGCCTAATGTCATCTTTGTTCTTTACTGTCAATTGGCAGGACTCTTCCATCTTTTTGATGAATTCCACCTTTTGAATGAAATTTCTGCAAATGAAGATGGAAAATGATTGTGTTGATAACAGTTATTACCTTTCAGCTAGTCACAATTCCCATAAAGTTCCCATTTTATTTATAAGCAGCCTATTGAAGCTTATGAAAAAAACCACTAAATCTTGGATCAGGGCTGCTGCTATTAGCTATGTTGTGTCTTCTGCACCACTGACAAACTGGAACATGTAGATCTCTTTATAACAAACTTTACATGTCTGATTGAGTCTTGCACACTCTAGGAACGTCTTTTATCTTCAAATTTTTGAAATAAATGTATTTTTTCCTTGCATAAGAATTATTTTTTATGACTTATGGACTATCATAATAGGGATAAATTATATGTGCTGGTATACATACTGTCACAGTAAAAACTCCTTTGCTTCAGGAAATTTTGCTACTGGTTGCTACTCTCCTTCATTTCATCTTTGTCCTGCAGATTCACGGCAGACTCCCTGTCTGTGGTTCAGATTATGTTATCTAGTCTTTTACCCATTTCTTTATGACATACTGTGCAATGCTCATTTCTTCTGTGTTCATTCCTTCCAAAACAATTTTGGAAGTTCATTCCTTTCAAAACTTGTACTCCTCCATCCAGGAGCCTGGTGACCCTCACACTAAGATTTTGTGCTAACAGAAACTCATGGAGAGACCAACTTGCTCCACCAGTTCTTGCTGTCTGTAAGCTTAAACATTTTGTGTCATCATAACTTTTGTATTGATTAGGAGAGCTTTGCACTACAGGTATTACAGATCTCTCACTTGTTAATGTCATGAATTTAAGATAGCCTTGAGACTTAAGTAGAAACATACAATGTATTATTGAAAAAAATCAACTTCTTTCACTGTGCTTATTATAACTATCAAAACCATTTTAAGTATGTGAGCCTAGGTATGTCTGGCAGCTAAAACAGCAAATAACTATCATTCATACTATTCCGTTACGCCAAGCAGAGTGTCTGATTTGACAAATAATATCTTGAGGTGGTTTGATCCGAAACAGGTAAAATCTACGCACTTGGTTGATGCTGAATTTCTCACATTTTTCAAATCTCTAACCTCCACGGCATTCCCTGCAATCTCTTGGATTTCTGCATGAAGTTTAGTGCACAGACTCATGTATTCCTCCTCCTCTGTCCTTTCAGTACCAATGGGAAATACTGGGAAAGCAAGTGTTTCAGTCGGCGTTCAACTAAATATATACTTCATTCAACCTGTCTCCTGAGGGGACTTTCAGCTTGGTTGTAAAAAGTGAAGCTCTCTGGAAGAAATGTTGTTAAGTATAAAAATGGGTTACTTAAAACTTTTTTAATTTTGTCCTCTGACTATACTCAAAAAATAGCAACTGCTGAAGATGTGTTGACTCTGCCTCCTCCACCTACTATTCTGCATCACTTCTTTAAGCGTAGTTTCCATGGACAATAGAAAATTAAGAGCGAATGGGTGACTGTGGTTGGGAGCAAGACTAAACAATTGCTTTTTTCCCTCATAAAGAACTGTGGCTAAAAAATTGCAGGACTGTTTCAGTCTGCCACAAATAAGAAAGAAGTCATCCTCCAGAGAGCCACATTGTATATCAGGGAGTGTGTTCAGAGAACAGAAGATAACAGTAAAAAATTTTTTTCCTCTCAGGACTTTTTTTCCTAAAATTTCTGTAAAAAGTGAGATCATCATAATGTTTCAGCATTATTCAACCAGCTTGCAATATTCTTTCAGGAAAGTCTCTCAAGAGCTCAAACTATATTTATTTATTCTCCACTGTTATGGCTAGGTTTTGAACTTACCTAAATTGGAGCTTTTACAGTGAGTTTGGCCAAGTCATTTGATTATTGTGATTAATTTTAGGATATGTGTCACTATACGTATACAGAAATTTCTAAAAGTGAGTCTTAAAATCATTAACTGGTTTTCTTAGCATGCTGTGCTGCAAAAATTCAGCCCAAATGTTTCACATAATTTGCAAAAATTCACTTATTAACTTTAAAATAAAAACTATAATTTATACTTGTACATTTTTTCTTCTGAATTCACTTTAGTGTGTCTTAATCCTATTTTGTCTTTTTGCTAATAATGCACCAAGTTATCTCATCAAACAAGAGTTTACATAATTGTCACCAATTTCTTTCTTCATTATTCTTATTCCTGTACTAGAAAATATCATAATTATTGTAGTTTACCAATTTTCTTCTCTAATATAAAACTGAAATAACTCCTGTTGAAGTTAGCAGAGTTATCTTGATATAGATGACATCAAAACCAGGCTATATAACATGTTTCCAAATTTAGCAAATGACACATGTAAATGATTTATCAAAATATGCAATGTTATTGTAAGGCCATGGTTTTTTATACCTTCTGTAATAACTTATTTTTACCAAAGAAAAAATGTTCTAAAAGAAACATCTAAGCCAGTACTTACTAAGACATAAATTTTGGTGAATGGTTGCATAAAAGTAGAGGACTGTAAATACGTTGTTTTACTCATCACATGTATATGGCAGACATTATTTCTTATGTTCAAACATACTGCAAAGATTCAGGCAGCTTTCTCATCTTATCTAGCTACTCCTCTGAGGGATCTATGTAGAAAGAAAAAATAGAATAGCATGAGATAGTCTGAAAAAAAGTCTCTGTGGAAAAGGGATGAACATAAGAAGTTTAGATCACCTCAGAAGGTCTCTGCAAGTATTCACAGAAAGACTACAAAGTCCTACAGCATCGTTATGCTTCCCTGACCAAGAAATGAGGGATGTAATCTCTCCCTCTACATTTAAAGGAGGGCCTACAATGAAAATAGCTGTTGACTCAAATTAAGATGTTGTTAAATAAAAAATCTGTAATAGCTGACTGGGACATATAACTGGAAATTTAGTTCATTTGTGTAGAAGGAAGAACACCAGTTATGGATTACCATAGATTGTCCAGGGAAAAGATTCTGAGCTTAACATATAGTTTCAGAGGTTTATGTTTCCAACTAATGAATAAATTTGTATGAACTAACTTTCACAATCCTCTTAAAACCTAAATTAATGGCAAGTGTATAAAGCTTCTATGTGGCGGAACTACTGTTTCACAATGTGAAAAAAAAATCCCTCCAATGAACTATGGAGAAATAGCTGTAATTTACCTCTTCAGAAGTGGATACCAACATGAATGAAATTCCTTTTGTTGACTTTAAAGATTAATTATTGTTTGATACATTTAAACATAGTTTAGAATTTTAAATGTGAACTCTGAACATGTTTATAGCCATATATATGGTATTTTTGTTAAAAAAAATTGTTCTTGCAATAATATTTGACAAGAAAAATGCACAAGTGCAAAAAACTGTGAGTCTATAAGCAAACATGAATGGAGGATGGACTCTGTTTGTAATGGACTGATGGGCAAGACTTTCAAACATGAGTATCTGAAAGCTATCTATATATGGGCACACCAGTCTAAATAGTCTGTATATAGAAAAGGTTATGATAAAAAACCTAAACCAAACCAAACCAACAAAAAAAACCCACCACCCAAAGCCGAAGGGAATTGCAGTAATTAATTTCCTTCCTATACACATATTTAAAAGCCTATCTTTAGCAACCCACGTTGACACATTTAATAATAAAGTTGATGAATGTGTTTATTTTTCTATCGGTCTAAGCTAATAGTATTGCATGAGACATTCCCAAACGCTGAAAAAAATACTCTTCTGTTCCAATGTCTGTAGTAAATAGTCCCTTCTAAAAGGGATCATAACTTTGGCTTATGTCTCCTTAAGGAGCTGTTATTTAAACAGGAGTCTATAGAGTTCATAAAGGTTAGCATCAATGACTAAGCCTGTCAGTTTAGGATCTTCAGTTGACTTACTCATTCACTTCTGTTGTTCTCTGAATAAAAGAGAACTGGGAAGAATATTCAGGAATAAAGCACTCACTTGGGAAGCTGAGGAGAAATTTATTGCAATAATAAGACTTAAAGTATCTTACATTACAGTAGTGTCTCTTGATGTACCTTCTGGCAAAGTGTCTTCTTTCTATGGAAAGTCTTTTCCAAACCTGAAACCTCTTTCTAAGTTAGACAATAAAGGGAAAAAGCCCCTTATTCTATAGCAGTGACTCTGATGACAGCAGTCTGTAAGTGGGCAACGGTATGGATCTAGAAAAAAGGTGCTACATGGATGGAAAGTATTTTCTCACTATAAAAGGATTTGTAAAAGCAAAAAAAGAAAAGTCTTCATAAATTTATTACAGGATCTTTTAAACAAAAAAAAACCCCTATCTTTTGCTACATTCCAATATAGCAGAGGGGTAGCCAGCATGTTTTCAAGCACCTACCACCACATACCAATTAATACATTTTACTGCCTTTTAATTAAAAGATGACAGTACAGACTCCTCACATGTATTCATTGACTTATAGTAGGGTTACTTACCATTTACTCCAAAGTAACAGTTAAGAAAACAAAAGAGTTTAAAGATAGGTGTTAGTACCTAAGGAGTCCATGTGATCATTCCAATTAGGACTTAGAGAATTCACCTATATTTTAGAAACTTGTAACTGAGTAGTGGCTGAGAGTTGAAAGCAATGATCTTTCTGCCTCTGAAAATTGTTTACAGGTCTCATGTCTTACAATTTCTTGTTTCCCAGATAAATCCAGCCAAACAACTAAATAATCTGAAAACTCTCATTTGACAGGAAGAAGAAAATTACACCCTAATAGTTGTCTAATTTGCTTTAAACACTCCTCAATAAATTTTAGGCCACCCTTTTCTTCCTTTACCCAGTACACTCATTTTACTCAAAAATGGACTATTCCCAGAACTCTCTCAGTTTAGTTTCTTGGTACTGTTCCTGAAGAAAGATGTGGATCAAGTTGCACCTGGAAATGAGGTTCCAGATACTACAGTAGAACAGAGCAGACCAATACATTGAAGGGGGTGTCTGCTATAGGACCAGGAAGAACAGATGGATGAGGCCCTATACAGACAGATAGGAGTAGCCTCAAGTTCACAGGCCTTGATCCTCATTGGGGGAATTTAATCACCCCACTAACTGATGGAAGGGCATAAGCAGTCCAGGAGGTTCCTGGAGATCATTGATCATCACCCAAGTGATGGAGGTGCCAATGAGAAGTAGTGCCCTGCTGGACCTCATACTTACAAACAAGGAAGGGCTTGTTGGCAATGTCAAGGTTAAAAGCAGCCTAGGTTGCAGTGACCATGAGATGGTGGAGTTCAGGATCCTGAGGGCAGGGAGAAACTCACCCTGGAATTCAGGAAAGCAGACTTTGGCCTGCTCAAAGGTCTGCTTGGAAAAGTCCCATGGGACAAGACCTGAGAAAGCTGCTTAATATTTGAGGATCACCTCCTCCATGCTCAAGAGTGGTCCATCCCAACAAATAAGTAGGGGGTGATCTTTCCTCTCTACTCAGCACTTGGAGTTCTGTGTCCAGTGCTGGGCTCCCCAGTACAAGAGAGATGTGGACATACTGGAGAGTGTCCAACAAAGGGCTACAAAGATGATGAAGGGACTGGAGCAGTTCTCCTATAAGGAAAGGCTGAGGTGGCTGGGACTGTTTAGCCTAAAGAAGAGAAGTCTTAGGGAGGATCTTATCAATGTATATAAATACCTGAAGGGATGGTATAAAGAAGATGGAGCCAGGCTCTTTTCAGCAGTGCCCAGTGATAGGACCAGAGGCAATGGGCACGAACTGAAACACTGATGTTCAGACAGGAGGCTCTGTCTGAACATCAGGAAACACCTTTTAACTGTGAGGGTGACTGATCACTGGCCTAGGGAGGTTGTGGAGTCTCCCACTTGAAGATATTCAAAACCTGTTTAAATATGGTCCTGGGCACCCAGCTCTAGGTGGCCCTGCTTGAGCAGTGGGGATTGGACAAGATGACTTCTAGAGGTTCCCTTCCAAACTCAACCATTCCATGATTCTGTAACTCTTTCAACCCTAAAGGAGGATTGAAGGTGGTATGAGACAAGAACACACTCTCATTTCATTAACACTGTTCTTTCAGAAGAGCAGAAGCTCTCTAAGGGCTAAAAAACTGTCATTTCCACTGGTCCCAAATTCCCAGATAAGACTCACCAAAGGAACATGTTCATCTCAGCCCTTGACTTCAACCAGCTACCCCTGTGATCATGCTAAGAGAGAAGAAAAAAAGAGCAAGGTGTCTGTAATGAAGTGGGTTACTTCCCTTTAAAAAGAAGAAAAAATGATTTAATTCCAGACAATAATCTCATTAGTGACAGAAGGTGAGGCTTTGATTGATTCAACAGCTGCCTATTCAAGGATTCCTTCTGCATTGTATTACTCCTCAAGATATTGGCTAAGCCCTTTGCTGTCACAGCAGTGAAAAATAATAAGAACAGCAAGGATCTGTTCCTTTTTCCTGTTACGGGAGAAAGGCTATATCTCATTTTTCACCTTTATTTGCTGGATTTCTCATTTTATAGTTAAAAATACATGAAACTTTCTAAAATAGGCATTTCATGTTCCTTCATTTAATAGAAAAAATGTAATTTATAATTTAGTTATATAGCACTGGAAATATGCTTATTGTTCTAAGAAAGTTCTAAAATGCTCAACATTAAATAAGAAATCCCAAAGTCTTAAAAATCTAAAGAGAGTTTAAAATAGTTTTAAAAAATAAAGGAACTCTGAAATTGAAACTTATGCAGCTACTTATTAGTTGAGCACTATCTTACTGAGTGCACTAATAACAGTCTGAACCGGATATTCAGAAGTAAAATTTTGTGAAACCCTCAATTTTCACTGCATGAACTGATTTACTGTGAAAACAAAGAATTTCACTCACATACCTAAACAAAACTTCTGAAATATAATATTTTATCTCAGATTCTCTCATGCAGAATATGATTTATTTCAATGTTACTAAAATCTTTCATAGTACTTGTATGTATGTGTATATATATTTCTAATGCTATTTTGAAACTATGATCTAATTAAATATCATTTATATGCTATCATCTATTGTATATTAATTATATATTTTGTATTAATCTGATACCATCATCTTTTTTACTATACAAATAAAGTTATCGTAATGTTGCTAAATTCTACTTCGGAAACATTAAAGGAATTACTAATTCTATATATTGCTTTTCTGGCTCCTTATAAGATATCACTATGCAGAAAATATATTGATAGAGGCAAAAAAGGAAAAGCATCAAATTAAACGCATCCAAATGCAAGGCTTCTATTCTAACAGACAAGACAGTTAAATTTATTAGTTCTCAGTTTGAGCCAATGTGGATCAATAGTTGAGCAAAGTTTTTAAGGCTGAACTGAGATTGAAACACTGTAAAGCAGCAGAGATGAGGCTGTCTGGAGTTGGTAGATAGCAAAATCATCACATTCAGGGATGTATATATAAGTATATGTATATTTATATACAGATGCATTGTCAGTGTTATTCCAAAGTTATTGGGTATCTTTTTCACCATTGCACTTCATAATCTTAATAACTCCATTTAGGACATTTTGTCTATCAAAACAGAATCAGTTTCTTCAACCTCTTATAAATCTTTAATACTTGCCACTTTCAAGCATAGCTACTGTATTTCTTGCTTAGATGTGACAAACAGCATTATATAAACTACTCAATGTGACATATAAATACTGCAGTATACAATCATAGTTATACCACCTTGCTGGATTTATATACTATTTCTTTAGCAACACAGTCCATCATCTTCACCTTGTTCACTGTAACCTTGATACCGGATACAGGTACTCAGAGATATTTCTCCAGCAATAAAGCTCAAGTCTTGTCTATATCAGTATGCCAAAGGTTTGCCCACTTAGCACTTACTGACTTATTCTTTACCGTTTGACTTCTGACATCATTAATTTCTCAAATTGTACTTAACAGTACATACCTAATGGTCAATATTTTTATCTTCAGTCCTATTAGTTCTAGATTTTCAAGTTGACTGAAGAGAAATTACATCACTATAAAACAGGGTTAAGAAAACAAGAGTTCAGAAAAACACATCAGCAAGTTTACCTGTATTCCAACATGAAAACATAGGAAGGAAAATAAAGACAATGTAATAGGAAAGAAAAAAAAAATGTGTTGCAATCAACATTTATTGATATAGCCTGCACAACTGAAATCTGTTGTTAATTGAGCACACTCCCAATTTCTCATCTTAGCAGAAAGAATTGAAATGTGGTATCTTGTTTATTGGACAACTATTGCATTATCTGTGTAAGTGGATTCAATAAACTTTCTTTTAGAGTCTATATTTGTAAGAACTTGTATTTATTTAGGTAAGTAAGGCAATATGTTATCTTTACATCACAAGCTATTTCAATATTTTGACAAAAAAGATAAGCTATATCATCATCCTTTATTTTCAGTTTCTCTTTAGATTTTCTAGCAAAGTGATGGCTGTACTTTTACAGTGGTGATTTAGACTATTTCAATCAATTAGCTGGTTTGGACCAATGTGATGAAATTCATTTCTGTACAAAAGTTAAGCACGTTTTGCATATTTCCCAAAGCCTCATTGTCTAAATGTGTCAGACATTTTTGTCTCTAAATTCAAATTACACATTTGTCAATATGCCCATTTTTTTCTTTGTATACATACCTGAAAGAAATTGAAAAATCTGGAGTTCATTATTATAGTGAGTGAATTTATTTGTGTCAGCAGGAATTCATACATTTATATTTGCAAACACATTCTGTTGCTGGATAAGGACACTGACCATTTTCCTTGTACCTTCCAATGCTGTACCAGGTGGAAGCTGCACTATGGCATTCTAACCAGTTTATCTTTCTTTTCAAATAAAACTGAACCTTTCCTAAAGTTTAAATCATATCAGTTAGGAAAGACAAATCTGGAAAGCCACCTGGAAACTTTGTAATTTCATAGCCTCAGTTTTGCAAAGAATATTGAATAACAGACTTGTGTCTTGAGGAGCACCACTGAAATAAAACTCTAATGGAATCAGGGAGTTAGCCAGCTAATTATCTAAACATAGAAGTTACCTTAAATATGCAGCGTTGTCTCAAAAATTATACTATAAGATTAGGAAAGTGTTATTTCAGACAACACGGTGGTTATTATCAGAAGTAAAACAACCTGTTTCTTCCAGATGTATCTTTTCATACACAAAATATTACTGATGATTTTTTTATCAGGTCTGTAGTTTATTTTCATACTGTTTGTGTTAATATTTAAGTGTTGAGCCATTTGCTCCCCAATACAAGTCAAATATTAATATTATTCTTATCCTCATGCAAAATCATGAAAATTATGCAGTGATATGCATGTATTTTCATTCTATTCTTACAAAAAAAGGAATGCTGAATTAAACACATGTACACTTGTGATTTTGTTAGACTAAATGAAAAATGATTGGATTATCTTCTTTCCTTTTTTTTGACATACAATTGTCATCTGCTCTTAACATAACCCTCTTTTTTCTTCCTAATGTGTATAACTATTATTCTCATTGAAAATGCTCTGTGATACTTGATGCTTGTTATTCATGTATGCATACTTAATGTTTAAACTTCTCAAGTATCATTATAACCTACCGATTCTTTGCCTCCTTCTCTTTTCATTGTTTTCTTTTGCTTTCTTGATTGTTCATGAGAATGTTCTTTACCTGTCGTCTAGAAATGAAGATCTATTCTTTGTGATAATCTAGGACAAGGTCAATCAATTGCAATAAAATAATTTCCATTTTTTGCATAGAACTGAGTCATGAAAATAATTTATGCAACTTTACTTGATTAGGGACAGTTTGCTGCATGAAAGATTTTAAGTATCTTGATTGCATACTCGATTAAACACTCTACTCTAAATGTATTATATTCTGCCTCATGGCATCTACAAATAGGTGAGAAAGTTTTACACGTTTCAGAAACTGGGGCCTTTCCCATTTTATTCCTGCCTTCTAGGGTTAGTGAGTCTGTCTTTGGAGAATAAGATGGGAAAAGTGGATGGTGGGGAGTGGTAGAGTCACTGGGAGGATTTTCTTCTATTCATCTTCTATCCATCTTCTACCCATTCAGTTCACCTTCAAGATACATTTGTTTTCTTTTTTGTCAGCAGTCTTCTTTCCACTCTTTCCTGACTGGATGATTTTGGAAATCCCAAATAGACATTTTTATTCAAAAATCCCCTCAAGAGTTCAAATTACAATTTAGATTAAGTTTGTTGTTTTTTTTTTTTCTTCCTTCCCCCCCCTCCCCGCCCCAACTGGGGCCTACAACTGAATATCTGATTGAAACTCTAAAGAAAGAATCTGTGTGGGAAACACAATGAGAATAGAGAGTCAATGAACGACTGGAGATGGAAGGCAATGTACTTCTCTAGAAAAGGAAGGGATGCATTTTTTAACAAAACAAAGTTAAACTTAGAAGAACAGAGTTCTGTTCACTCTGAATTATTTCTGTATATCAACCATTTTAAAATACAAAAACATTCCTAATTAATTTCTACTTACTGAATATGTAGACAAGTTCTAGTAATTAAGTTTCTTGAAGGTTTGTTAACGTAATTTTACTTTTAATTAATTCCTTTTACTGGGTAAAATAATATAAGAAAAAATTTTCTTATGCTATTTTACTCCACAGAGTGAAAATTCCAGACAGAAATTTATCATTTGGTACCATAAGTAATATGAAGTTTTCTGTTCTAAGAGTAATGTACTGAGGCAAGCAAAGTCACGTACGAGAGACCTGTAAAATCACAAATTGTATGGAGACACTGAATTCAGAATTAGTAGTCATACCTTCTTGTTAAAAAAGAAAAGAGGACTACAATATATTTTGCAAGCAACAACTCTTAAAATAAAAAATAAATGCTTAAATAGAATTTGACTTACTGCCAAAGATCATTGCACAGGCCATGAATTTAAAATTAATTTTTTTCAAACAGAAGTTGAACAAAATTATGGAATTATGTTCATTGGTGGCTAAATATGATGATTTAGAAGAACACATTAACATAGAAGTCTCTGTGCTGCTTACTCCAGATGGATAGTAGGGTCTGCTTGACCTATTTCTCATTTTCATTCCCTGCATATCTGCTGCTATCTACTTCTGGGGAGCAAGATGGTGGGAGAGATGAAACATCTCATCCACTATGGCTGTACTTCCAATAACTATGTGTAATCATTCATGTAAGGAAAACTTATACAGAGCTGTACTTAGAGGAAAGGGACCTGTTATTGTCAGTAATCAGTGAAAAGTGAATTTCTATTTATTTATTTATTTACTTACTTATTTTTCCTCACTAGAACTAAATTGCCTTTTGCTATTAGCACCTTGGAAATAGCATCTGATCAAAAGTGTTGACAATAACTATTAATTTCTTGTCATAAAGAGATGATCAGAAAAACTGTTGATCTGTGTAGGGATAAAGCTCCACAGACTACTGGAAAATGGTAGACCCTCTTCTCTTCCCACACCAGCTGAAGCAGTGATCAAGAATCTTCATAAGACCAGCACTTTCCAACATGTATTTTTTCATAGGAAGAAATTTTTTTGCAATGGATTTTACCTTAGGTAACAAAATGGAAGTCCAATAGTGAATATTCTAATTAAGTTAATAATAACATGGAATTTTCTATTTTTTAGCAAAAAAAATTATGGAGACTTTCTCTAACTGTTTTATTGCCAGCAGGACTACCTAGACCTGTGCAATTTTTTTTTTTTTTTTAAACTGAAATAAAATGTAAACTGAATAGAATTTTCATAATATGGATCTAGGTACTTCACACTCCTGTTAGAATTTACTCCCTATAATGTGCTTGAATTATGAAAGAAAACAAAGACATAGTAGAAAACAATAACTTTCTTAACTAGTAAGAAAAGCTGAGGACTACATCATACCTTGAAATTCACCCTGTACAACTTGATGTTTATATCTGAAATGGTTTCTTGTTATATTCTGTTTTGATCAGACAGAATCTCACACATCAGAGTCAATTTCCTTTTCTCCAAGGAATCAGCAGAGAGTTGTTTTTGCTTCTTCCATTTTCTTTTCAGTGCCTTCTTTTGCAGTTCTAGATGAGCCAGTGCTTTGTTTTTTGATTTGTGTATTTCATGGCAATGCAAAACAGAAATGAAAGAAAAGAAATGAAATAAATAAATGAAAACATTTAGGGCATGTTTCGTGTGGCTTATTCTATATGTCTTCATTAAAAAGAGAGGAACAATATCCTAGAAGACCTTACCTGTGCCTATTGATCTTCTCCGAAACAAAGGTACCTAGCTCAGATGTACACAAATATAAATACAACATGCAATTCTAGCTTCTGCATTTTCATATCCTTCTGTAATTGACCCCTTCTGGGGAAAAAAAAAAAAAAGTTTAAAAAGCCCAAAAGAGGGTGCAGACAGTGCACTCTGTGGAACAAGTCTTTGCAACTTGTTGTGGAACGTGTTGCCAAGTTATATTATCTAATGTAACTAACTGATCGAAAACATTAATATGTAATAAGTATAGCAGTTAGACATACTAATAATCAGAAAAAGACGTGACAGAAAAAAAACCATGAAACATAGAAGGTTAATATAGAATCCCAAGCAAAGCCACATCCCTCAAAAGTCAAAACATGTCATTATATATCTTTAAGCACTAACATTAATAATGTTTCTTATAGTTCCAGTAAAAGAAAACAACATTTTCAGCTGAAAAGCAAAATTTGTTTATTTATAGCAAATTATTCAGAATGTTAACATTTTTTAATTGTTGTGGTTTAATGCAGCAGGCAGCCAAACACCACACAACCGCTCGCTCACTCCCCCACACACAGTGGGATGGGGGTAAGAATCAGAAAAAAAGTAAAATTTGGGGATTGAGGTAAAGACAGTTTAATAGAACAGAAAAGGCAGGGAAAATAATAATAATAATAATGATGATAGAATACACAAAATGAGTGATGCACAATGCAATTGCTCACCACCTGCCGACAGATGCCCAGCCAGTCCCCAAGCAGGGATTGTCCCTCCCCGACCAACCCCAGTTCATGTCCTGAGCATGACGTCATATGGTAGGGCTGTGTTTCCACCCCTGGGGCAGTCGGTTCCAGGTGTACTGGACGCCCCTCCAAGTGAAAGCAAACTGTGGCCTGCACTCTGCCGCCAAAGGGATGGAGAAGAACGCATTAGCGATATCAATGGTGGCGTACCACTTGGCTGCCTTTGACTCCAGTTCGTATTGGAGTTCTAGCATGTCTGGCACGGCAGCACTCAGTGGGAGCGTGACTTCGTTCAGGCCACAGTAGTCCACTGTTAGTCTCCACTCTCCATTGGACTTTCGCACTGTCCATATGGGACTGTTAAAGGGTGAGCGAGTCTTGCTGATCACTCCTCGGTTCTCCAGTTGACGAATCAGCTCATGGATGGGAATCAGGGAGTCTCGGTTGGTGCAATATTGCCGCCAGTGCACTGTTGTGGTAGAATACTAATTAAATTTTTTAACTGATATGGTTGCAGAACAGAAATAAACATGGTCATTTTTAAAGACTTGTAGAACACATTGACGCTTAAGTATAAATTACAAAAATCACAATATAGATCTTTTTTTTACACTGTTTTGCACTGATCACATAATGCAGTATTGGTCGAAGAATATTTATTGCTTATATGCCACTTTTCATGCTTTTCAATATTAGTATCCTTGAGAAAGGTGACCATGTTTCCCATTATATAGATGAAGAAAAAAAAAAGCACATAACAATGAAGTGAATTCCCAAGATCATAAAAATATCCTGATACTATATAGGCTTTACTTTTGGATCAGCCACAAAAAGTTGATTTCAAATATTTTATGATTGAAATCTACATTTCGCTTAAGGTGAAAATATTGAAAGCCAAAAGGGATTTCTTTGCACCATTGCTCAGTCACAGAAAGAGGGAGAGAAGTAGGAGAGATTGCTATAACCTCCTAACCTTGCACATTTGTTACATG
The DNA here is from genome assembly GCF_964195595.1 of Calonectris borealis. Taxonomy (NCBI): domain Eukaryota; kingdom Metazoa; phylum Chordata; class Aves; order Procellariiformes; family Procellariidae; genus Calonectris; species Calonectris borealis. Next base: position 183,889,170 of record NC_134312.1, read on the forward strand.
AAAATCTTTCATTCAGTTATTTGTTTGACTTAAGAGATCTACTGAGGACCAAACTCTGCTCTCACAATTCCTCTGGGCTAGTATAACTCCATTGTCAGCTACAATATCACGCTGGGTTTGCTATGACAGGAGGAGTTGACCTTGAATCTGTCATTCCTGAACTGGAATATTTTGGTATTTAGGGTCTTTGGATTGACACTGGGTGTGCTGCTAGCATGTGCAGCACCTGCCATTTGACCTTTTTGTCAGTTGTCTCCCAGTCAGAAAAGTCAGGCCTTTAAATTATTGCTATGTAACGGCCCAGAAACTGATGCCAGGAGTTACACCAAATATTTCTCAGTTGAGTGACTAGAGCATAAATCTGCTAACGCTTGGCCCAGACCAAAAAAAAAAAAAAAAAAAAAAAAAAAAGGGAAAGATTTAAGTAGATGAAATATCAGGAACACTAGCGGTAACTATTATGCAAACAATTGAAAGACTAGGTTTCATATGTTAGTATAATGGGAAAAAGTCATCACTAAGAGGAACAGTCTCTCAAAAAAAACCTTGTATCTTTTTCAGAAGCCTTTATTTTAAATGATAAGCTTTGGTCAACATGGGGGAAAGTAGACTCCAAAAATCTTACTTTAAAACCGATTGATCCAGAATACAGATAAGATGCAGATATTATGTTACAATTGAATCTTCTGAAAAATGCAGAGAAGTAGGTTTGAAAAAAAAATTAATTTTTACAGGTGATTGCCTTGAGCCATTACTTATACTAAGATTCTCATCCTCTGTTCTTTTTTTTCCCTTTTTTTTATTTTAGGCAAACTTAGCAAACTTTCAGGCCAACTTATCTATAAAAACTTGTCTGCAGATCAATGCTTTGTTGAGCTGTTGAACACAAGTAGCTACTAATGTGCCTTTTTGGGAAATGAGACAGAATTTTCTGTCTAAGTTCAAACAGTTCCCTATGTTTCCATGTTGAGATGAGCTAAATATTTTCTGCAGTAATACTACTGATGTTATTTTTAACTGGATTTTTTTTTTTTTCCCAGATCAGAGGGAATGTAGGTGGCATTTGCATCAAAATCCTGTTATTTATCTTCCAGTTCTCTTAGCTGAAAAAATTGCTTTCTTACATTAAGTAGTAATGCAATATATTTTTAATACTATTAATTTTTTTAGAATACAAGATGCCACCCAAACTAGAAAATAAAAATTAAAAGAAAATGCCTGGAAATGTTCTTAGGAACGGGAATGACATTTTTTATAATGTTAAATCATTTTTACCTCATACCAACCATCATTCTTCCAAACAAATCCTGGCCATGGTTTGAGACTTAGAAGGTTCAAAGGAACTATGCCCAAGAAGCACTTTGCGTGTAACCTCTGTTGGGAGGATACAAGAGTTTCATGGGATAGATGTGACAGTCTGTGCCAGCTGGTCTCAGGCCAGGAATGCCACCAGGAATGTTATTTTACTGGTACACATTGTCATTAAGAACAAGGGTAAATTGCACAACCTGACTGCCATTTAGTTGTCTAAATCTGTGTTGCTGCTCAGCTCTATTAATTTAATAGTCATTTAAAAGATGTAGATGCTTACAATCTGGAGCTGAATCTCTGCTTCATCATCAAAAGGCAAATCCATTTGCCCAAACCTCAATGCCTACTGCCCTTGTAAATGCCATAGATTACTCCTCCCACCTCTTACTGCCAGTTCAGGTCTCCTACAGGTACTATGTACCTCTACCCTGTAGCGCTCTTGGGTTCCCTGCGGGATCCTCGGATGGCACTGGGAATTATTTCATTAGCTTGGTACAAGTCCTGAACTAGGAGAAGGTTGCTCAGAACAGGACATCTAATTCCTGAAGGGGGGCAGGGAAGGAGGGCTGAATTGTAAAAATATCTCCCGTTTGTTTTCCTCCAGACTCTCCTACTCTGCTTGAGGTGATGTCTTTGCTCATCAACTTAGTTTTTCTGGCTACTGTCTTTGATCACTAAGAATTATGATTTGTCCAGGGATCCTAAGTACTTAACTCTGGGTGACAAAATTCCATTAAATGATAAAAGACCTAAAAGATAAAACTTTGGTACTCTCTCAGAGATATGGACGAGAGATCTGTCCCCTGAGTGGACTAGCTGTAAGACTTTTGAGAAATACAATGCTCTGCACTTCAGTACACCAATACTTGCTGATGTTTTAAATCACATGCAAATATGCATCTTATTTCTAGAGTAATTAAACTGTTTTATGTCTAGAACTAAGATCTTATCTTAAACAAGGTGAGGCAAATAAGAGATCTCTGCCATCTGTGAAGATTTTTGCTGTCATTCAAAATCTACACATAAATTTACATGAAAATACTTGAAACATCAGTGGGATAACAGCTGGAATACTGTTTATGAGCAGAGGAGTTACATTTTTTCACCTTTATCTTCCAAAATTAAACCATGAGTTACATATAACCGTATTAAAATATTTTCAGCCTGATTTGTTGTAAAGCTAACACACAACCAAGTCTGAAGATACCAACTGCTGTCTGCAGCCACAGTAATGGTTCCTAATAGCAAAGTACTGGCATTTCTGAATGATTCAGAAAGATTTGGCTATAGCTGTGTGATATGGCTCCTACCTATAAAACAGGAGGTCAATTTGTTGGGCGTGGGTTTTTTTTTGTTACCTACTTTTTACAGAAATCAAGTACCTCTTTTTGGAAGGATTTTTTTTGTTTTGTTTTTTTTTTGAAAGACTATCTTAGCAAGTTGACTGGATCAAAACACATATGAAAATCGAAAAATATATAATGTGAACATTTGTAAATTCAAAGCTGAAAGTCAAGTCATCTAAAATTATACATGTAAAACACATACAAACTTACACAAGGCTGATTATAGATGAAGACATACATTCTTACAAGAACGTGTTAAGATAGAAATTAATACTGTGCGTTTAGCTTCAATACAAATATTTCTGCACGTCTTTTTATGTCTTAAATCTTAAATGCCTGTTTCCTACCCTGATGCCTCTTGCTGAAATATGGGACATTTGAAGAGCCTTGCAGTAGATCTCTGTATTGGAAAGAATTAGTGCAATGAAATCAGAACTTAATTTGTAAGTACAATTTAAATATTTACACTATGCACCACCTTTAATTTCTTTTAAGCAAGATACATTTAAGATAAAATCAAATTCTGAGCGGAAGTTAAGTTCTAGGTTCTGTAGATCTAATGCTTTTGAACTGGAGAACAAAGGTGAAAACAAAAAAGGACTTTTTGGTCAAGAAGCACCATCTTTATCTTTGGAAGAAATTAGACCAGATTATAACTTTGGATGAAGTTTTCTTGTTAACTGCAGGTTTTTTAGCTATCTTCTAGATTTCTGTTGTGCTTTAACCCAGCAGACAGCCAAACACCACACAGTCGCTCACTCACTCGCCCACACACAGTGGGATGGGGGAGAGAATCAGAGAAAAAGTAAAATTCGTGGATTGAGGTAAAGACAGTTTAATAGAACAGAAAAGGAAGGGAAAATAATAATAATAATAATGATGATAGAATACACAAAATGAGTGATGCACAATGCAATTGCTCACCACCTACCGACAGATGCTCAGCCAGTCCCCAAGCAGGGATCGCCCCTCCCCGACCAACCCCAGTTCATGTCCTGAGCATGACGTCATATGGTATGGAATACCCCTTTGGCCAGGTTGGGTCATCTGTCCTGACTATGCTCCCTCCCGTCTTCTTGTGCACCTGGCAGAGCATGGGAAGCTGAAAAGTCCTTGACTTGTGTAAGTACTACTTAACAACAATTAAAACATCAGTGTGTTATCAACATTATTCTCGTACTAAATCCAAAACACAGCACCATACCAGTTACTAGGAAGAAAATTAACCCTATCCCAGCCAAAACCAGAACAGTATCCACCCCTTATTCCAAACCATCTACGTCATGCCCAGCTCTCACATTTTCCAATACATTTCAATTAATCACCACCACTTTTCCTGTCTTTTGAAATATACACACAGATATAATTCCCTTAGTCTATGCGCCATCCCTCTAAAATGTCCACTGAGTTCATTTAGTCCATGACTTTGGCTCCATCTGTCATAACATGGGCAGGAGAGATAGTGTGTGGTTGGATTGTTGCATGCTGAAGCCAGTTCTTGTTCCATCACCGCTCCGCTTTTCCGGTTCCATCATTGTTGCACTTTGCTCAGTTTCATCAGAGTTCATTCTTCATTAATCTGGGTAATTCTTACTGCAATACTGTTGATATTACATATAGCAATGTGATGACACACAGTATTATACAGCAATTAACATCATACAATTCAGTTCATTGGCTATTTTCACCCAAAATCAAATCCCCTTGAGGACTTCCCCATCCTTTTACATTACCCACCAAGTGCACCCAGGTCCTTGAGCAAAAGCACTCCCATAAATGGGTTTTCCCTTGCCAGAGGCAGGAGTAACCCAGACTGTCTTTCCCAGCATAGTTCTTATGTGCACGACAAGGACTTTATCCCCCTCTACAGCACGTAAAAGTTTTGATTGGGCAGGGCCAGCTCTATTGAAAGATCCCCTGGTGTTGATTAACCAGGTGGCTTTTGCTAAATGTGTATCCCAATGCTTGAATGTCCCACCGCCCATTGCCCTCAGTGTAGTCTTTAACAGTCCGTTGTATTGTTCAATTTTCCCAGAGACTGGTGCATGGTAGGGGATGTGATATACCCTATGTGTGATATACAATGCCATGCTCTTTGGCCCAGGTGTCTATGAGGTTGTCTCAGAAATGAGTCCCGTTGTCTGACTTGATTCTTTCTGGGGTGTCACCAAAGGACTTGCTTTTCAAGGCCCAGGATGGTGTTCTGAGCAGTGGCATGGGGCACAGGATATGTTTCCAGCCATCCATTAGTATAGTGGTAAAGTCCTGGCCATTTTTCTCATTCAGCAATATTCAAAGCCAGCTGGATGGCTTTCACCTCTGGAAATTGATTCGATTCACCTTCTCCTTCAGCAGTTTCTGCGACTTGTTGTATAGGACTCCATACAACAGTCTTCCACCTCCAATGCTTTCCCACAAGATGAAAGGACCCATCAGGGAACAGGGCATAACGCTTCTCATTTTCTGGTATTTTTATCTTTTATTACAGTTTATTACAGAGTGGGGCGTCTTCAGCACGCGTTACCTCCTCCTTGGGCGATATTCCAAAATCTTTGCCTTCTGGCCAGTTTGTGGTCATTTCCAAGATTCCTGGGCGACTGGGGTTTCCTATTCGGGCCTGTTGTGTGATCAGCGTGATCCACTTACTCCATTTAGCATCGGTTGCATGATGTGTAGAGGGGACGCTCCCTTTGAACATCCAGCCCAGCATGGGCAGTCAGGGTACCAGGAGGAGCTGTGCTTCAGTACCAACCACTTCCGAAGCAGCTCAAACCCCTTCATATGCTGCTGTCATGGTTTAACTCGGTGGGCAGCCAAACACCACGCAGCCGCTCGCTCACTCCCCCTCCCCTAGTGGGACAGGGAGAGAATCGGAAGGGTAAGAGTGAGAAAAACTCATAGGTTGAGATAAAGACAGTTTAATAGAACAGAAAAGGAAGGGAAAATAATAATAATAATAATAATAATAATAATAATAATAATGATAATGATGATGATGATGTTGATGATGATGATGATGATAGAATATACAAAATGAGTGATGCACAATGCAATTGCTCACCACCCGCGCTGACCGATAACCAAGTAGCGACTGCTACTTCCTGGAACACGCCTACCATTCATCTACTGAGCATGACGTCACATGGTATGGAATACCCTTTAGGCCAGCTGGACCAGCTGTCCCGGCTATGCTCCCTCCCAGCCTCTCGTGCTCTTGGCAGAGCATAGAAGCTGAATGTCCTTGACTAGCAGGGAACTTAGCAACCACTAAAAACATCAGTGTGTTATCACCATTCTTCTCATACTAAATCGAAAACACAGCACTAGGAAGAAATTTAACTCTATCCCAGCTGAAACCAGGACAGCTGCCAATATGTCTCTCTCAGTTGGAGTATTATGGTCCTCGGATCCTCTGTATCCCCGAATCCAAAACCCTAAGGGTCGACCTCGAGTCTCCCCTGGTGCTTTCTGCCAGAGGCTCCAGGTAGGACCATTCTCCCCGGCTGCGGTGTAGAGCACATTCTTCACATCTTGTCCTGCCCGGACTGGCCCAAGGGCTACTGCCTGAACTATCTCCTTTTTAATTTGTTCAAAGGCTTGTCGTTGCTCAGGGCCCCATTTGAAATCGTTCTTCTTCTGAGTCACTTGATAGAGGGGGCTTACAATCAGGCTGTAATCTGGAATATGCATTCTCCAAAAACCCACAACGCCTAAGAAAGCTTGTGTTTCCTTTTTGCTAGTTGGTGAGGACATGGCTGTTATTTTGTTGATCACATCTGTTGGGATCTGACGACATCCATCCTGCCATTTTATTCCTAAAAACTGGATCTCCTTTGCAGATCCCTTGACCTTACTTTGTTTTATGGCAAAACCGGCCTTCAGAAGGATTTGAATTATTTTCTTCCCTTTCTCAAAAACTTCCTCTGCTGTGTTGCCCCATACGATGATGTCATCAATGTATTGCAGGTGTTCTGGAGCCTCACCCTGTTCCAGTGCAGTGTGGATCAGTCCATGGCAAATGGTAGGGCTGTGTTTCCACCCCTGGGGCAGTCGGTTCCAGGTGTACTGGACGCCCCTCCAAGTGAAAGCAAACTGTGGCCTGCACTCTGTCGCCAAAGGGATGGAGAAGAACGCATTAGCAATGTCAATGGTGGCGTACCACTTGGCTGCCTTCGACTCCAGTTCGTATTGAAGTTCTAGCATGTCCGGCACGGCAACACTCAGTGGGGGCGTGACTTCGTTCAGACCATGGTAGTCTACTGTTAGTCTCCACTCTCCATTGGACTTTCGTACTGTCCATATGGGACCGTTAAAGGGTGAGTGAGTCTTGCTGATCACTCCTTGGCTCTCTAATTGACGAATCAGATTATAGATGGGAATCAGGGAATCTCGGTTGGTGCGATATTGCCCCCGGTGTACTGTTTTGGTAGCGATTGATACTTGTTGTTCCTCAATCCTCAGCAACCCCAAAACAGAAGGGTCCTCCGAGAGACCGGGCAAGGTAGACAGCTGTTTAATTTCCTCCGTCTCCAGGGCAGCTATACCAAAAGCCCACTGGTATCCTTTTGAGTCCTTAAAATACCCTCTCCTGAGGTAGTCTATGCCAAGGATGCACAAAGCCTCTGGGCCAGTCACAATGGGGTGCTTCTGCCACTCATTCCCGGTCAGGCTCACTTTGGCCTCCAATACAGTTAACTCTTGGGATCCCCCTGTCACTCCAGAAATACAGATGGGTTCTGCCCCTTTATATCTTGATGGCTTGATGACACATTGTGCACTGGTGTCTATTAAAGCCTTATACTCCTGTGGGTCTGATGTGCCAGGCCATCGAATCCACACAGTCCAGTAAACTCGGTTGTCCCTTTCCTCCACCTGACCGGAGGCAGGGCCCCTCTAATTCTGGTCATAGTATTCATTACTCACTTCTTGCAAATGTGAGTCAAGAATTCCTTCATTCCAATCCAAAGTAAGATCAGCCCTTCTACTCTGTCTGGGGAACTGTTCACTGGAAACTGGACCGTTGTGAGACAAGTTTCTTCTGGAAACTGGAGCAGCATTTTTCCTGAGAGAACCCCCTTGTGTGATTGTTTTTCCTTGCAACACACATACCCGTGCCTCTAGGGTTGAGGGAGATTTTCCATCCCACTGCCTCATGTCCTCTCCGTGGTCACGCAGGTAAAACCACAGGGTGCTCCGTGGTGTGTACTTTCTATATCCTCTCTCTTGAACAGAAGAACGCTGACTCCAAATGGCTGAGATACTGGTCTGTACAGGTGGAGAGTAGGACATATCCTCTTCGAGTCGTTGGACCTTCTGGAACAGTTTCTCCACAGCCGAGACAAGGAAGGAGGAGACAGTTTCTTCGAAATCTCGGAGTCTGCTAACCACGTCATCCACCGTTGGTGCTTCTTCCTCTTTCCAGCCCAGTACTGCCAACGAATTGGCATGCGACGCTGGTGCACTCCGTACTAACTTCCGCCACATGGGTCGCATGCACTGGACTTCATCTGGATCTTTGGGTGTTTGGTTGTTGTGCAGGTCACTATAAACTACCTTCAGCACACCTAATTCTCTCAGGTACTGGATACCTCTCTGGTCCATTTGCCTAGGCGATATATAATATCTTCCTTGAAGGGATACCTTTCCTTCACACATGACAGGAGTCGCCTCCAGAGGCTGAGGGCTTGTGCCTCTTTTCCAATTGCTTTGTCAATGCCCCCTTCCCTAGAAAGGGATCCTAGCTGCTTGGCTTCCCTACCCTCTAATTCCAGGCTACTGGCCCCATTATCCCAGCATCGGAGCAGCCAGGTGACAATGTGCTCACCTGGACGACTGCTGAAATCTTTCTGCATATCTCGCAGCTCACTCAGGGATAGGGATTGGGTGGTTTCCGTCTTGTTTGTGAGTTCTTCTTCCTCCTCCTGTCCTTTTAATGGCCCTGCTTTTCCATCATCCCTTTCTGGATGAGCTGACTTTCGCTTCCAATATTTCTTCTTGTGTGTAGGGGCGATACCAGCAAGGGTTGGTTCTCTGGTTCAGCACCAGTGACTGTCGCTGGGCTTGAGTAGCTGCAGTGCTTGTTGATGGGGTTTGGGTAGTTGCAGTGCCTGTTGCCAGGGTTGGAGTAGCCACAGTGCCTGTCGTTGGGGTTGATCTCTGGATGGCATTCCTAAATAATTGTTTAACCCTAAATAAGACCTGAACCATATTCAGGAGACATAGCAATAAGAACATGCTGGTTTGAACATCGCAAGGATATTCAGAATTCTCAAGAACTGTTGTGGAGGGCTTCATGAAGAGGATAAAAGAAAAAGGAGTTTCTGAAGATATGAAAGGGAAGGTGAAGAAGTGGGAGAAAGTGTCCCACCCGTCTCCCCTTTTCTCCAAGGAGAAAAGGTAAAGAGTGTAACTATTAATAGTTTCCGAGAGGTGGCTCCCGAGGTACGAAGATGATGGCAATGCTGAGTACAAATATCAGATTAGTCTCACTACCAATAATTTTATCATATCATAAAATGGAGTTACACAGTGCAGCAAAATTATAACCCTGACCCAGCTCCAGAGCAGTGATAAACAGCACAACAGGGAACATACACTGCAAGTAAGGTATTACATAACCCAACAGTGAAAGCCAGCCCCACAACTCTGAGAGCCAATAAATCAACATTGTGACCAACGACTATTAAACCAATATAATGAATGCCTATAACAAATATGCCTTAACACACTTTGGTCAGATCTGTCATTACCTCAACCCTTCACGCCCCATGTTGGGTGCCAAAAAGGACTGGTTTAACCCAGCCGGCAGCCAAACACCACACAGACACTTGCTCACTCCCCCACACACAGTGGGGTGGGGGAGAGAATCAGAAAAAAAGTAAAATTCATGGATTGAGATAAAGACAGTTTAATAGAACAGAAAAGGAAGGGAAAATAATAATAATAATAATAATGATAATAATACACAAAATGAGTGATGAACAACGCAATTGCTCACCACCCGCCGACCGATGCCCAGCCCGTCCCCAAGCAGTGATCACCCCTCCCCGACCAACCCTAGTTTATGTACTGAGAAAACACTTATGAAAGAGAGGTGCCTTTATAAATGGGCATGAAATTATCTCCTTCTTAGAGACATTGACTGAATAAAAAAAAAAGGTAGCTGAATGCAGTGGGAAGAGAATGACTTTTTATTTTTTAATCATGTCTGTCTATACTTCACAATCCTAATGCAGAGTTCCTAAAAGCAATGCCACCAGTACTTCTAGAGTTAGAAGCGCAATAGGCCGAGTTACTTAATCTCAAAGTAAATAAAGTAGTATTAATACTGCACTGATGTAGGGAACTGTGTTATCACCTTTACACCATGCTGCGCTGTGTAAACATAGTTACACTACCCTCTCAAATATCTCAGCACTCTACACCGTTGCATACTACAGACATGCCCATGGTCTTGCATAGTTCTTATTCATATTATGATGAAAAAACATGAAAATGATTAATGTCTCTGTGCAACATTAATTCTTGGTAAAACTCAAGCAGGTTCCTCAATGAACCTTTAGCATGATTTCTAGTTCCTGGTGTGATCTGGAGTTTTTTACGTGGTAACAGTCACATTGTCTTTTACCTGGGGATTATGAAACTCTTATTGTCTGCCTTTTCTTCTTCTTCCTTTTTTATTTTAGTTCAAAGGGATTTATTTCCACACTACGTCCAGGATCTTCTTTCACTTTGTTTTTTAAAATTACTGTTTTTGACAGGTTGTGCTCTATTCTTTGATATTCTGATTGGACCTAATGCTATACCTTATTTAATTTACTATGAAAGTATTTAAAAGAAAAAAGAATAGGATATAGAAATATGCTGAAAATGATCAAGTGCTGCCTGTAACCTGCAAAAGCAGAGAGATTGAAAAGCTGAAGGTAGCAGAAGATAGTGTTAAGCTAAAATATTGCTGGGATACATATTTCACTTAGGCTTGCTCGCTGTATGCTAGCCAACCTTGATTAAGTGTCAAGAATATTGAGTAATCCGGATCCTGGGGAGAATGTTTTAACAGGGTAAAACAACCATCTGAAAGCTGATTTGCCCTTGATGTAAAATTTATTGCATCTATATTCTAATAACCTTATTTCTGCACCTTCAGCCATAACACAAGTTTACACTCTCATTGCATTCCACCAACTAAAACCATGTTATTCCAAATTAGAAGTACCCCAAAAAGGTCTTCAGGAAGAATTTGGGTATGAAAATAATGGCATTAGTAATTTAGAAGATGGCAGTTTTCTTTTTTGCATTGCATCCCACCCCAGTGACAAGAATAATGATGCAGGATGGAAGCACCATATCTAAGGTGAAGATACATACCATATGTATCGTTTTGTGTGTACTGGTAAGTTAATAGTAAGGAAAGTAAACTTAAAAGTAAGGAAAGAATTTTGGTTTGTAACTTGGAGAAAAACTTCAAAAAATGGTGACGAACAATGGAAAGTGATTTTATTCTTGGCATAGAAAGTGTTTGGGTTTTTTGCTAATGAAGTAGTGGGACAAAAATGTGATGTATTTGCTAGGACTGAAATGTGTTTTGACTGAGTAGAGAAAAAGGTTGTTTTAAAACTTGGAATGTGTAAGATATTTTATAAGGATAGTTGCTTAGGCTTTACAATTTTTTAAATGTGTGCTTGTTGAATACTGTTATGATTTAATGCCACTTTAGTATAAATGCCAATAAAACTACCTTAAGTTAATGGAATTTGGTATCATAAGTTTATTGTGGGGGATATGCACCGTCTATACTTAATTAATTAATATGCAAATTAGACAATTTGAAGATAAAAAGCGTATTAAAGAATTACTTGTATGACTTCTTTCTCAAGCTGATGTCAGAAGAATTGCCATTCATCTTGTTTCTGTCTTGCAGAATGGCAAGTGTGAAAATGCTTGCCTAATTTTGGAAGTAATTTTGATTCTAGCAATAAAGATAGCACACATTTTGTTTGTTGTTGGATTTTTCATATGAAGATTTGTTACCTACGTTAAATTTGAGTTTGGATTTTCAGGGGACAAACCTACTAAATCAACAAATTAATAAATATTAGCAATCATAAATTTCATGTACAGTTAAAATAACAGTTTTTTGATAAATCTGTGGTCAAATGATAAGTCTAGTGTCCCGATCCAATATCGGGGGAGGTTTCGATGTGATCCCAAGAGCGAGATTAAGACACAAACGAGATCAAATGCCGTATGTCTTAAACAACTTTTATTATCAAAAGTAAAAGTTAGTCATGATACTGTATGTCCTAAACAAATTCTATTATCAAAAGTAAAAGTTAGTAGCGATAGGATAGATTAGAATAAAGATAGAAATCAAGCAAGCATTCGGGATAGAGTTGCAAGAATGGTCACCACCATGGATCCGTGATGTCTCAGAGTCCAAGTCTTTTAGTGCTTCGGTAGTGAGTGGTCGCTCCGGGGTCCGTGGTGGGCGATGTCTCTGGGGTCGGCGGTGGTCGATCAACACGGGGGTCATCTTGTCAGTCCCCTTTATTCCTGTTTGGGGCCTGCAGTTTCCATGGCAACGGTATGTTGCCACATTCCTAGACAACACGGAGTCTTGCTCAGAGCGCATCCCCTGCAAACCAGCGGCCTCAGTGGCCTTGCAGCTGCTCTTATCTTTGAGGCAGCTGTTTTATGGTTCTTAGGTAAGCAGACAAATGTTTTATAGTTCAGTTTCTCCCACTTTGCAGCGGCCCTTCTTAGATAAGCAATCCTTGAGACAAATGCCAGGACTCACTGACAAATGTTACAGTTCCTTACATCTAGATAAATGAAAAATACCATTAGCCTCTCAGCTGAGATGTAATTTTTACCAAACTAGTGTATTTTCCTTTTATAATCTTTAATTTTCTTTATTATCTGCAACATTTCCAGGTAGTCCCTAGCTCCAATTAATAGGTTACAAATAATTAACGCTTAAGCTACGTACCTAGAGTTTTGAGAATAACTTCTTTCAATTTTGCCACAATTCATTTCCGCTTCAATCATTACAAAATATTTCAACTCTATACATAGAATAGAATAGAATAGAGTATCTCAAGTTGAAAGGGACCAATAAGGATCATCGAGTCTAACTCCAACATATTTCAGTCAGCCTTGGTTTTAACCTCTATGTTTCCTAAGGAACTATAAGCTAAATGTAACACTTTGTTAAGCCCGACCTTTATGGTTTCAGATAACTTTTTCACTATTATATTTCGCCATAATATTTTAAAGGCATGTTTATCATTTTTTCTTTCTGATGTTTTGATATTGCTGAAGTTAACAGTTGCCACAAGGGAAAATCAGATTTCAGTGGTTTTAAAAGGAATGAGTTCTGAAGATGAAAACTATATGTCACTATTTAGATTTCTTTGGAAACTGATCCATAGCATTCAAAATAATTTCTAAATGCACTGAATTACCAGCTGTAACTAAACTCTGACTGCCCGTGCACTCTGTGTACATGTATGCACGTGTGTGTGTGTGAGTGAGTGTGTATATATAAAGGATGGGCTGAGAGGGGAGAAAAAAATCTGACAGTAAAAATAAAAAAAAAGTTATTTTCTTGAGTTAAATCTTGAAGTGCTTTAACCCAAATTCTAAGTGAACTCTAGATTTCAGTCCTTATATGCCCTGAAGCACAAATTACTGTTTTATTTTAAGATGATTTCTAAATGACATGGTGAGTACCTAAGATAAACTTAACAAATTTCAATTTTATTATAGCTATTCTTTTCTAATCTATAAATACTTTAAATTAAGAAATCCAGATTTGTTTCTGTATTTTAAATGTTACTAGTTAATGTCTTTAAAAAGTGTTGGTAATTTGGGTTCTTCTTTTCAGTTTGCCTCCTCTAATTCTTCAAACTATTTTTTTTTTTAATTTCAGATTGTTTCAGCAATAATAAATATTCACATTGGCAAATCAATATCTAATAATGACATGGATATTTTAAAGTTGCACTTGCTTTCACTATTGTTCAAATATAAGAATATTAATACCTGTCTGCTCAACAGGAATTTATTCTAATTAATTCTTTTTTTCTTTGATAATTTCCTTTTTTCATCTATAAACCAAACAAATAAAGATTTATAAATATATTTTCTTACTTCCAGACGCACTCATAAAAAAGAGTGAGAAGGCTTAGTGAAATCAGTTTTCAGTCAGGCAAACCTAGCTGATTTGGCAGCTGAATCCACTATTTACATTAGTTTTCCTCTAAATGCATTTAGAAATCCTGCAGAAAGAAACAATAATTGTATAAAAAAATCTGTTTCCTTGTTTGGCTTCCCAATTTTTCAAGCCAAAAAAAATAGAAAAATTATATGGATTGGCAGGAAAAACAAAACAAAACAAAACAAAACAAAACAAAACAAAACAAAACAAACACCCCCACTCCAAGGGTTTTTTTTAAACTGAGAATGGGTTCTCTGTAAAAATGAAAAAAAACACATAATTTCATTGAAAATAAAAATTTGAGGAGGCTTTTAAATGTTTGTAAATACTCCAAGCATTTTAGGATAGAGAGGAATAATCAACTTTGATCCATCTTTTTCTATGCCATGAATAACGATGGTTATGAAACGTTAACATTTTATATCTCTCTTTGGATTCCTTGCATTTTTATAGAACTTTCAGTCTTTTATGTTTCTTACATTACAAATGAAAAAGAAAAAAAGATCAATCAGTTCAGATTTTTTTTTTTAGAAATAGTAAGAAAAAGAAATAAGACACAAACTATTAATTCATATCTCATGGAGAAAAAGCCATGAAGAGGCTTCATAAATGTTGTGTTGTAAGAAGGTTAGAAAGAGAAAAACAGAGAAGCAAAAGTTGAGACTACCTCCTGTCAAATGTTTTATGACTCAGTGAGCTGATGTGGAAGATTTAATAGTCAGTAAAACTGTGCAACATATCATTGCAAACGAGGAAAGATCTAACTGATTCTTTCTTAAATGGGAACAAGAGGCTTTCTGTGTCAAATGCAGGAAAAGGTATGTCTCAATTGTAAAGTTCAAAGACAGCCGTTAAGTGCTTGACACATTTCATCATGACTAATGAAAAGGTATTCTTAAACCTGATGCTGACTAAGAATATTCTCATCTGAAGGCAACATATAAAAATAAATAAATATATAAACAAGTAGAGAGCTTTTTCCTCCATCTTCCTTTCTACCTCTCCGTTTCCCACTTTAAAGCTAATTGCAGTATTATTGACAAAAGATTTACAGAAAGGCAACTGACCAAAAAAGCTAAACTGGTCACATTTCTTCTCCACACTATATCTGGTACCTCGAAACTTTGATTTAGGCATCTCTTGTTATATAAGAATCCTGGAAATTTGGGTTAGTTCTGCAAATTTTATAACAGAGATCACTCAGTGCCATTCCTTGTTAAAGAGTCTTGATCAAGGAGTGGCTAACTTCTTGTACAGTTCATATTTGTACTAACCCTGAGACTGCAGGCAACACTAACAGAAGTGCATCACATTTTATTTGCGTGATAGCATTATAGTACTCTGGTGCCCTACACTGCTAAGATTTGATTCTCCTAACCCACAGGCTATGCAAATTATTCATGCCTTTCAGATTACTATTAGTGGATGCAAGCTATACAATATGCATCTTGGAATTGTAGAGCCGAAGAAAAAGTATTTATGCGTAGCTTTAGATCGTTACTTCAACACAGTGCCAATATGTTTGGAGTGTCACTGTCTATCAATAATCTTCTGCCCTGCTATGTGAATTAAAGAGATTTGATACTGAGTCTTTGTAAAATAAAATTCTTTTCAAGGCAGGTGAAATTGTAAGGCTATAACCATTTAAAATGTAGGTTCATTGAAAACTGTTCATTATTTAATATGACAAAAAAAAAAATATATATGTATGATATGTTCTGTGTTTATGGCTGAGATTCACAGAATCACAGAATGGTTGAGTTTGGAAGGGAACCTCTGGAAGTCATCTCATCCAACCCCCCTACTCAAGCAGGGCCGCCTAGAGCCAGGTGCCCAGGACCATGTCTAAACAGGTTTTGAATATCTCCAAGGTGGGAGACTCCACAACCTCCCTAGGCAACCTCTGCCAGTGATCAGTCACCCTCACAGTTAAAAAGCGTTTCCTGATGTTCAGACGGAGCCTCCTGTTTGTGCTTGTTGCCTCTGGTCCTGTCACTGGGCACCGCTGAAAAGAGTCTCGCTCCATCTTCTTTACACCTTCCCTTCAGGTATTTTTATATATATTGATATATATAGGCCCTTGAGCCTTCTCTTCTCTAGGCTAAACAGTCCCAGCTTTCTTAGCCTTTGCTCATAGGAGAGATGCTCCAGTCCCTTAACCAACTTTGTGGCCCTTTGTTGGGGTCTCTCCAGTATGCCTATGTCTCTCTTGTACTGGGGAGCCCAGGACTGGACACGGTACTCCAGATGTGTCCTCACCAGTGCTGAGTAGAGAGGAAGGATCACTTCTTTTGACCTGCTAGCAACAGTCCTAATGCAGCATGGGATACCATTAGCCCTCTTTGCTGCAAGGGCACATTGCTGGCTCCTGTTGAACTCGGTGTCCAGCAGGACCCTCAGAACCTTTTCTGCCAAGCTGCTTTCCAGGTAAGTAGCCCCCAGCATATACATGAGGTTGTTCCTCCCCAGCTACAGGACTTTGCACTTCCCCTTGTTGAACTTCATAAGATCCCGTCAGCCCACTTCTCCAGCTTGTCAAGTTCCTTCTGAATGGCAGCACAACACTCTGGCATATCAGCCACCCCTCCCAGTTTGGTGTCATCCGCAAACTTGATGAGGAAACACTCTGCCCCAATCATTCATGAAGATGATAAACAGAACTGGACCCAGTATAGACCCCTGAGGTACACCGCTAGTTAATGGTCTCCAACCAGACTTTGTGCAACTGATCATCACCATCTGGGCCAGGCCATTCAGCCAGTTTTCAAGCCACCTCGCTATCTGCTCATCTAGCCCACACTTCATCAGCTTCTCTATGAGGATCTTATGGGACACAGTGTTAAAAGTCTTCCTGAAGTCAAGGTAGACAATAGTCACTGCTCTCACCTTGTCTACCAAGCCCGTTATTTCATCATAGAAGTTTATCAAGTTAGTCAAGCATGGCTTCCCCTTCGTGAATCCCTGCTGACTACTGATCACTTTCTAGTCCTTCATGTACCTGTAAATGGTTTCCAGGATTAGTTGTTTCATCACCTTCCTAGGGATCAAGGTGGGTCTAACTGGTCCGTAGTTCCCTGGGTCCTCCTTGCCCTTTTTGAAGGTAGAAGTGATGACACACTTTCCTCCAGTCCTCAGGCACCTCTCCCAGTCAATACGTTTGTTCAAAGAATATTGTGAGTGTAATTGTAATGACATCAGACAGCTCCCTCAGTACTCGTGGGTGTATCCAATCATGGCCCATGGACTTGTGGATGTCCAGTTTGCTTAGGTATTCTCTAACCTGATCCTATTCCACCAAAGGTATGGCATCCTTACTCCACATTTTCCCTCTGGTCTCTGGGACCTGGGGTTCCTGAAGGCTGGTCTTGCTAATAAAGACTGAGGCAAGGCAGCATTCAGTACCTCAGCCTTTTCCATGTCCTATGTAACCAGGTCCCCCAATTCATTGAGCAATGGGCCCATATTTTCCCTAGTCCTCCTTGTGTCACCTATGCACTTACAGAAGTTCTTCTTGTTGTTTTTGACATCCCTGGACAGAGTGAATTCCATTTGGGTTTTAGCTTTCCTAACTTCATCCTTGGATTCTCGAACAATGTTTCTGTATTCCTCCCAAGTTATGTCCTTGCTTCCACCCTCTGTATGTTTCCTTTTTGTGTTTGAGTTTGGCCAGGAGCTCCTTGTTCATCAACACAGGCCTTCTGGCATTTTTACCTGACTTTGTGCTTGTTGGGATGGAACACTCTTAAGCATGGAGTGAGTGATCCTTGAATATTAACCAGCTTTCTTGGGCCTCTCTTCCCTCCAGGGTCTTATCTTATGGGACTCTTCCAAGCAGACCTTTGAAGAGGAGGAAGTTATCATCAATGCACTCTAGGAACCTTCTGGATTGCTTATGTCCTGCTGTGCTATCCCTCCTGGGGATATTTGGGTGGTTGAAGTCTCCCATGAGGACCAGGCCTGCAAATGTGAGGCTGCTCCTACCTTTCTGCAGAGGGCCAGATGTGCTTGTTCTTCCTGGTTAGATGGCCTATAGCAGGCACCCACTATAACATCAACTTCATCTGTCCTCACCTAAGAGAAGATACAGGCTGCTTTATTTTAATCTCTGATGGTATATAAATCTTCAAAGGAGTTTATAAATGTGCTTGCATATGTCTGTTAAATATTTCACCCTAAGGGTTTGACAAGTGGGCCAAAACCACCCAACAAACTGAATAGCAGAATATAGACAATAAGTTGCATCATTGCAGAAAAATGAAGAATAAAGACCAAGTTCCTCATTGTACACTACAGTATCAGGCCTTTGATATGGTAGTGCAGCAAACCACTAAATTTTTTGGACTACACTCTTCAACTCCTAAGTAATTCATTCTTGAAATTGATTATTCATTAAGGCCCAAAACAGTCCAATATCCTACAGATTAGGTGACAAGACATTTAGAAGGTCAGTGTAAAATTTCAAATCTAGTGAAAGGGGGAGGTAGGACCTTCATGCTGACTTTGAGAAAAGATGCAAAAATTGATTTTATAGGTGTTAAACACTGAATGGGAAGGTGGCAAAAGTTTTACCGTTCATGACAAATATTTGTTATAGAAAAAAGTCATTAAAAAGAGAGGAAGTGTCCTTCTTCCCCATATAAAATAGGTATGTAACAAGATAATTACATGGGATAGTTTTTGCTAGGCTTTTCTTAAGCAGCAGTAGTTTTTCTTTAAGTACAATTGTCCATTATAAACTTGGTAATTAAACGAGTAATGCAGGATTATTCACATTTGATAAAATCTAAGATTATAATTTATGTTAGTCATCCAAGTAAGGGAGTTAAAATCTCCTTTCTATCTTCATTAGTGTCTTTGTGGTCAACAGTTTTGGTTTAGGAGTCTTTGACTATGTGTATGCTGTTAAATAAAAAAACAGGGTCCAGTCCCTGGCACATTGATTAAGCTCTTCCTAAAATGGATTGGCCTTATCTTTTTGTCCTAGGTGTTCTGGGTCTAATGGGATTTCCCTATGTCCTAGTTGTTTATGCTATTTTGTCAGCTCTGTATGTTTGAAATAAAAAACTTGGCTTATGTTTCTCCCCTCAACAGTGGAAGAATAAAATTGGAAGTATGTGTTACATGTCCTGGGATGCACATGAAAGAACATGGGAGGATTCTGGCTGCAAAGATTGTCTTCTGAAGGAGTGTCAGATGATTGCAGAGATTGCAGGGTACCAAGCATGGTGTAGTGTCCACCCCACTGCCTTTTGGAGAGGTTTAGGAAGTAAACTATTCTCTGACAATTCTCAGATAGTATTGTAAGCAACATAATTTGGAGCAGTCCTAAATAGACTTATGCAGTGAGCTGACAAGTAGTGTGGACTTAAGGGGTCAAGCCTGCTTCATGACTCCCCTTTATTCAACAGCACAGACATATCCGGTGGGACCCCAGTAACATGATCCCAGGAATAGGGCTGGGCAAAAACAGTGAATATTCCAAATTTTATACTTTCTATCTAACTTGTGGACCAGAATTACCGTGCCAAATTTTAATTTGCATATAAATAACAACTCCTCCTAGGCAAATGCGAACAGCATTGTTGTCATCTTCTAGATTGAGTACTATGTTTGTTTTGGGAAACACTGAATTCTCACTTGATGGTTGTTGTTCAGCCAGTCATTCTACCTTGCTCGTCAAAGGTTATAATTATGTTTACTCCTTCCTGAAGTGATTTGAAAAAGGCAGTAAATAAGTTAAGTTTTTATCAGTATGCTGACAGGTTGAGTATTTTTATCTCAAAGTTTCACAAAATCTTATAAGCCAAAATGATGATTAAATACTCGGATCTTAATAAGTTCTTGAAGTTACTATTGATGACTAATTTAATGTACTTAAACAGATATGGGCATATATCAGCAATGATGGACAGAAATTTGGAATATATTAGTGTATCTAGTGCAGAATAGCTCCAGACTATTTATTAAGTATCTAACTCAGTCCAATACCAATTTGTTTGCTTGTTTGGTTGGTTGGTTGGTTTTGGTTGTTGTTTTGGGTTTTTTTTTTGTGTGTGTGTGTGCAGGGACAATAATTTTCTGTGGTGTTAAAACACTAATGTCATATTTGATTGGTTTTAATGGTGCTTCAATATTACCAAATATTATCCACTAAATTCATTAGGGACTGCTTGGAATTTAGCTATTCTGAAAATTCGTTCTACTCAGTGAATTTTCTGGATATAAAATCTAAGATTAGACTTCACAGACTGAGATTCAGCTCATCTAATAATCACGTAAATCCCCACAGCTAGTGTTTCCTTCTAGATAGATAATTTTAAAGGCCTAGAATCATAGAAAGAATCACTGGTCACAGGGTTATATGAAAATCTTGTCAGAATTATTTTTTAATAGAAGAATGTAGTAGGGAAGAAAATGTTGTTATAAATTTTAAATATTTTTTCATATATTGCAAGTTTTTCCACATAGAATTAAGTACAGAACAAAGAACCAAGTAATTAAAGAATCTGTATGTACTGCAGGAAGGGATCAGATTTTATGCCATGGCAGTGGCTATTTACTTTGCGACAGGTTGGGGAGAAAATGAAAAGAAGTCCCTAATGTTGATCTGCATCTCTTCAGCCTCAGCTGGAAAAAGGCAAAGTGCCATTATAGTCCAAGTCCATTTCACCTAACTTTACGCACCTGACAGAAGCATCTAAATTAGGAGAATATTTTCCTATGTCTGTATTCCCCATGTGACTTGGATAATTCCAAAATTCATCTCACACATGAAATGGATTTCATTTCATATGGCATTTGTCTAGCCACTGTAAGATACTTGGAAAAAAGTTTGTTGCAACTCTTACTGTCCATGAAAAAAAATTTCTGCCACAAAGTTTATTTAAATACATATTTAAATAATAATAATAATAATAAAAAGTAGCTGTGGTTGCAGTTTCAACTGCCTAGGCATCTACCTTGAGACCTGAAAAAGTTGAATACTGTATTATTTTATTCTGGTAGGTTTCTTTTACTATGATCAATCTACTTTATATCCCTGTTGAATTCTGACTTCTTGTATGGGTCATTGTTTCTTATTCCCTAATAGTTCTACTAGGGATGTGCAAACTTAATATATTTCTACTATTTACTGAGTTTGCCGAATCACAAAGAACATGCACATGTTTTATGAACTCTCAGGTGGGTTACAATGTACAGAAATGAAAACAACGTATGTGGTATCTGTAGAGTCAGCTGGCAGCAAAAAGACAGGGGGGAAAATATTAAAAAAGCCTTGTTTGTTTTTTATGGTGAGTCTCCTAGGAATAAATTGACTGTGATTTGTTTCTTTTTTTACAGCTTGTAAAGTTATGGTCCTGACTGATATTAAAGGTATTGTTTCCCAAAGAGATTATCAGTACATACAGATTATGAGTACTACAATCAAACAGAAAAATATAGTGCCATGCATATTACACTTCTATTTACATAGATACAGTAAGACTTACTTAAATATATTATTGCATAATGGATGTAGACAAAGTTATTACTAGTTTCCAAATATTGGCTTATTTTAAAAACACATTTATAATTGCTTCAAAACAGAACAATTTTGCCTAAGTTGTCTCCTAAACCATTCTACTAAAGTAAAGATTCAGAGGAATGTCAGATGCTAATTTGACTGAAAATTAGTCGGAAACAAAAATATGAAGCTAAGTTATTACCATTTAAGGTTTTTTTTAATTATTATTATTTCCACTGATTATAACCTTCCAAAAGTATCACAACCCCAATTTTTGTTCAATTGATGTTGTCACTACCAACTAGTGAACTTAACTATTATTTTGGTAAGTTTTAATGATTAAGTTTAAAGCTCTTTATTTATACCTGTCCTGGTTTCGGCTGGGATAGAGTTAAATTTCTTCCTAGTGCTGTGTTTTCGATGTAGTATGAGAAGAATGTTGATAACACACTGATGTTTTCAGTTGTTGCTAAGTACCTTGTCAAGGACAGTTATCCTCTGCTACCAAGCTAGACTGGGAGGAGGGAGTATAGCCAGGACAGCTAGCCTAGCTGGCTAACGGGGTATACCATACTATGTGACGTCATGCTGAGTAGATGAATGGTAGGCGTGATCCAGGAAGTAGCAGTCACTACTTGGTTATCGGTCAGTGTGGGTGGTGAGCAATTACATTGTGCATCACTCATTTTGTATATTCTATCATTATTATTATTATTATTATTATTATTATTATTATTATTATTATCCCTTTTGTGTTCTATTAAACTGTCTTTATCTCAACCCATAAGTTTTTCTTAGTCTTACCCTTCCGATTCTCTCCCCATCCCACTGCGGGGGAGGGGAATGAGTGAGCGGCTGCATGGTATTTGGCTGCCTGCCAGGTTAAACCACGACAATACCCTATTAAATACTGAAAACTTTGGATACATCTAGTTGATTCTTCCAAGAGATCACTCAGTCAGCTCTGAGCTCTGAGACTTGCTTTTAATTCAAACCACAAAATAAGAAGCAAGAACCTGGGCATGACTGAGGGCCACAACTGCTTCAGATGGTTTCTGTGGAGGCCCTAGAAGTACAGTAGGGCACCAGTGTGCAATTAGGTGCTCATGAACACACTGACTGAGGTTTCTATGCGGAAAAAGTGCGAGTGGATTATGGGAAATGCTATGTTTATGGCTACTTCTTGGCTCTTTGGTTCCTTAAGGCCCAAGAAAACTGCATATGGGAAAGCTAAGGATCCACAAGGACTAATGAGTGTTCAGTAAAACTTATGACCTCCGCAGTACTTCTGGTAGGGTTAGAAATAAGAGCTAGTCTGCTCCTAGATTTATGTCCAGGATGGTAAGGTACTAGAGACAGAGTTACTGTGAACATCCAGAGTTTCACTCGATACATCTATATTATTAAATAAAATAGGCTCATTCTCCAGCATTAAGGATTCCTGGCACATCATAGCTCTCTTTCTCACCAGAATACAGTGGCTTTTTCCATCCTGCCTGCTGGGAACCATCAATGGCCTAAACATTACCTGGAAGAGTGCTAGTTCACACAAGCCAAAATAATGCCAGAGGCGAGAGATCATTATTAAAGAGTGAAAAAAATGTCCAGGGTTTAAATCTGTGTCCTGGTTCTATTAATTTCACTGGTAGGAACATAGCATTAGGTTCAAACCTGAAGAGTCTGTGAGTTTTGATAAATCAGAGTTGGCGTAAATTGATAGTTCTGGTTTACTAAAACAATAGCGAAAGTTGTATTGTACTTAAACACAGCTTATGGGAAATAAATCACAAAAGAATGGCTTTTACAAACTCTAAATACTTTCAGACTGTTTTTTTTTCCTTAGCTCCCTCATAGCAGGATCTGAGTTTCTATTTTGTTTCTTTTTTTTTTCTCTTTTTTTTTTCCTTCTTTAATGAAGCGGAGATTTATTCCCCTAAATCAGGGCTACTCTGCTTTTAAATTAATAATTCCAAATGAAACAGTTATTCTTTGGTGCAAATTAATCATGTTTTCTTTGCAGTGTTTTGTTAGTATTAGATAAAGTATATGAAGAAACCTCAGATTAAACATAAACATGAGATACAGATTTACTGAGACATTTATTTCCTTTTTTAAAATTTTGATTGTACAGAACATCTAACAAGAATGGACACATCTGCACATGCACATGGCTGTGATGAGATGAAAATTGTGTCATAATATGCTGCCTTTTTTCTATTATATGTGATAATGCAAAAATTATATATTTTTCTATTTTCTATTTCTTCCTCACCTTGCTTTTTTCACTAAAGGAGTGTTCTAAAAATTTAAAGAAAGAATATATATAAAAAAAGGTCCCACTAAAATTCAAATTTTGAGAAGAAGATGGATGACAGAACTGTCCATACCCACATTATTTCAGATTTTGTAAGTCTTTATTTTTAGGACTTTCTATAAAATTTGGCCAAACATTTAAGACTTTTTTCCTGACATATTTTTCACATGTCTGTCTTAGACTATTTTCAACTGTTTGGGTTTGTGTTTTGACAGACAGAAAAGGATAAATTTCAGTATGAGTCTAAAGAAAAAAATAGATTGCTTGCTCTGTGTTAATCACACAGTCATTTAGTAGAAAGCTGTAGCTTGTCCATGCCTTGGAGAAACAATTTTAAATCTGGCAGCATGCTTGCCCTGCTATCTGGAATACCCCCTTTTGCCATTTCTGAGAAAGCTCTGTGGAATTCAGCTAAGCTGCAAAACTTGGAAAACTGCAGGTAACACATGTTCAGGAGGGGTTGGTTCAGTCTGTATTACTAAATTAATATGCATTTTAACAAGAGAAATAAAGTTTGTGCTTTTCCAGACAATGGAAGAAAGTTGCTTAGAATGATGAAAGCTATAGATGCAAATAACAAACAGACCTACAGTTGCTGGCAAGATAAAGCATTCAGCCTCTCACATTGTTGGCTTAAGTCAATGAGCAATTCAGCCTATGCATGCTATGGCTGTTAGCTGGCTCCTTCTGTAGTCAGAGAGATACCTGTAAAGTTTGAGTTTGGTGCCTATAGTGTAAATCTGACTGATTTTTTTTATTTCCTTGATCTCACGCATGGATGATTCCTGTTGCTTTTATTCAGGAAGCAAGGGGGGAGGTTGGCAGTGGGCTCTCTCTGTTTCAAATCCCACCCTGGTTCCAGAATGAAGTAGGCTTTTTTTTTTCCTGTGTTTACTTGAATTCAGTGGTGTTTTTACAGCGTCACAAGAATAATGTATCTCAATATTCTCTTAAAAGTCATAAAGAAATGCTGTTAGTTCTATTGTTAGAGGGGAAAACATGATAACTTTATTTCTAAAGGTTCACATAAAAGAAGGCAAATTATATTCCTCCATTCAATATTTTAGATATCTGAAGCTAGACCTAATCTAAAGATTTCAGAGTCATGAATCATTGCTTCAGAACCTAAAGGTTTGGCAAAACTGCAATTCATGGGAAAAAAAATCAATTTTTTAAATTAATAATTCAAAGGATAAAGAATGTATGTTCTCTATACATATGCCATAGCACATTGCTTCTCATAAACTGCAACTTTCCAGCTTTTTCAATGTAGAATATGACAACAAAAGTTTATGATTCAGGGACAAACACTTGTACAGTCATTATTTATCACAGAAGATGATAGTACTTGGCACTTTGTGAACTTTTGCATATAGATTACTAACTTATACATGGCACTTGAACTCTGCAATGTGTATTGGCTGATGTGTTCTTGTATGCTAGAGCATTTGTGTAATGAAATAACGAGAAAATTTAAAAAGAAGGGAAAAAACAGAAACCCTTATTATATTGTATACCTTAATTATATATATTTTCATATATATATACATATATATCTACATATCTATCTATAGATACACATATGTCTATATGTAGATATATATGTATCTACTTTTTGTGTTTCTACATACAAATGTTGGTAGATAGATACATACATAGATAGATAATCATAACAGATATGTGTGGCATAAGTAATCAATACAGAAACTCTCATAGAATCAGCATTCCATCTATTATATTGATCTATGGCTGAAAAAAAAATGTGGAAACAGGTCCCAGTGTTTGGTGTGCTGATAAGTGACTTTAGAATCAATTAGCTAGCTGATTTTCCTTTCACTGTGTATAGCCTATTATGATATATAGGCAATAAGAGTTTTTCTTCAACATGAAATATACCTCTGAACCTCAGTCCTGGCAGCAAAGAGGACAGTCTAAAACAATAAGAACTAGACTAATACTTGGCACAATGTAATAATTGCTGGAAATGCATTAGTCCAGAATATTTCTACAAGATGTTGTTTGAACTTAGACTCCTGTACCTCAAAACCATTATTTTTAAGGTTCTAAAGATACTAAAATTTAAATAGTGATATGAAATGTATCTGAAGTGTCTGAATTCCTGAATCTCTGACCACTGAAATGGGAGATAAAATTACATGAAAACAGAATTTCAGATATTTTACTTTGCCAATGGCACTTTTAAGCCAAAGTCCCTGAAGAACAACTTATATGATAATATTTTGGCACTTCCAATTTGAGCTTCCTGAAAATGGAAGAGAAATTGTATTTATCTAAGTGTTTAAGCACCTCAGAAAGATTTAAACAGAATGTGACACTAAAAGTAGACAAAGGTTAGAGAAGTCTCATTTCTGACTCAACTGGTTCACTGATACCAAAAAAATGTCACTTCAGAGAATTATATTGTGGCATTCAGAAGCAGTTTGAGACATGAATTGCATCAATATTTCACAAAAAACCCTTGACTTTCTTTACTCTCATTTTGAAAATATATCCTTTTCAGCAGTCACACAAAATCTATTCAGGTTCTTAACAGAGTGAAAATGGGTTGACCAGATGTTCTACTCATCTACTTTTAATTAAATGCAACTTTTCATAGCTGTTTATTGCTTTAAGGAGCATATTTTAATATAAGTTCCCACTTCCTTGAAATATCCTTATAGCAAAATCTCAAATTTTCCTGGAATGTTTAACAAAGAGATAAATAATAGTAAATAAAAACGTTTCATTCTTTTAAAATTATTTTTAAAAAAAAGAATCAAAAAACCTGTTTTCATTAACTCTTATTAAAGGAATTGAAATTTTGTGATGGAAAGTGAGAGGTGTCTGAACTTTAGATGCTGAAAATAATGAAGAATGTATTCCTTGCCTGGTCAGATCAGCTCAAGCATTTTAAGTACAAGGTCTGACTTCACTTGGCTGATTTTAACTAAGCTTTGGGAACATTTTAACAGTTCTAAATCAAGCCTGGTTTAGAAATACCAATAAACAGCAAGCTGTGCTGGGTGGTGAAATCTCTCAACAGTGGAGGTGTGTCCAGGATATCTGTCCACAGGCCTGAAACTTTTAAATAACAGCCCTTTGCTAACCCATTTCATTTACACAGAAGTAGACCAGAGCAATACTAATCCACAAGTGGTTTCAATAGGAAGATGTGAGGTGGAATCTGGGAGGGAGGTAGCAAATCCAGTAGCTGCATCCAGCTGTGCAGTTGTTTCTAGAATGAACATCTATTTCTTTATCCAAAAATAAGCTATGCCACCATTACTTTTGTCTTCATTGCAAGTTATATTTCTATAATAACACCATTGGAAAGTCACGCCCATAGGCAACGTAGTAATGTTGATATAAAGGGTATGAATTCATGAGGACTTAATTATACTAGCCGGGTTTCTCAAGAAAATGACACAAGACTGATGCTGAAAGAGCAATTCAGCTGGTACTCTTTTCAGCATTCCCTGACACCATAGTAAAGAAGATGGTGTTTGAAACTGATGCAGGAATTGGATGATGCAGGGATTGCATGAAGCAAAACCAAGCCCATCTGAATATTTTACATACCTAGTAAATAATAACATAACTATAAATATTTAGGTGTTTCCTCAAAAAGACTTGTAATATTTTATTCAAAACAAATTTTGTTTTGCCCCGGTACCATTTCACAGAATTTCTCTGTAGAGATTTAGTGGCTATTTAAACAAAATGATAGATACTCCCAGAGCTGACGTGATTATGCTGACTTCTATTTTTACAACATTCTATCAATAGTATTTAGACTGCTAAATCCATCACTGTAGCTGTTCTTAAATGCATTTTTCAACTTTTTTTTCTTTTTTTTTCCTTAGGTTGTTACATTATGCAGTTGATACAAATGTGAATTTAGCAAACATGAAATTTGCTAACTGTGCTACTCCGGAGACTGACAGATTTTCAGCATAGCTGTGTGAATTGTACTGAAGCTAGTTTTACAATGGTCACGGTCTATCAATCTGCTGAAGGAAGGCAGCAAAAACTTCTTCATGCCTCTTTGCAAATAACAAAAATACTTGATCTAGCTATCTTTCCCCTAAACCTCTATATTTTATTCCTGTTTTCCTGTTTTTCTTCCCAGAAACATGAGTGCTAACATCCTTTCCAGTGCAGCAGAGATTCTGGTGCTTGTGGCTGCTCTCAGTGATGGATGGGATATGTGCTTAGAGCAGTGAAATGACATGCTGTTTGGAGATTTGCTGAAATCTTGGTCCCACTTCTGCTTCTTCCAGGAAGTAATTTAGCCTGTGTTATCTGTCCAAAACTTGCTGCAGCTCCGTGACACATCAGCACACATAAAGTCAGCAGGGACACTAAGCAGCCTGACATGGCTTGGGCACTTTACAGGTGAACACCTTTAAGGAAGCACAAGTGTAGTCCAAAGTGCTGAATTTGCCTAATGACTACACTTCTGAGTACCAATTAGCTTGCTGTAAACTGAGTTTATCTTCAGGATAAGCCACTTTGCAGACTGGTAAAGCTGGCATCAAACTTATCTGGTAGACATTCTTCAAGAAGTGAATGTAGCTGCAGCTTGCAAGGGAAGAGAGCTATTTTCTCCTGGAGAGCTGCTTGAGGGTGATGTGATGGGTTTGGGCAGAGATGCCCAGGGCCACACAGGGATATTCCAGCCCCCGGGAGCCCCACAGCACAGACCTAGGTGGGCAGTGCTGATGGTTTCAGGCTGTGCAAAGGGCCTGTCCCTGTACCAGCTCCTCTCCCCTTCAAAATCAGGACCACAAGAAACAGCAAGTACCGCAGCAGAAAATGCCTAAAGCTGCCTCATCCCTTCGTTGAAACCATATCTGCTTAGAAGAGTATGTAAACATATATTGTAGGACTATTCTTCCTTGTCTTAACTGCTCAAATGTTCTTGATCTTCCCTCTATGTGAGTGTGCAACAGACAGGATAATATGCTGAAGAGGGGAAAGAGCATAACCTAGAGGTAACTTGGCAAGAGTGGAGACAGATGGCTGATCTGAAAGCATCAGAGGTTTGATCCCAGAGTACCTCCCAAAATAGAGTTGGTTGTAAATTAGAATTGCCCTTTATAAACAAAGTGTATTGCTCTAAAGTCTGGCCATCTGATTACGGGTGCAGATGGTCTGTTACTGTGGGGATTTAGAGGTGTAAAGGAATACATGACAGGTAAGTGCCCCAGGCTCATGTCTCAGTGGCCTAAGGTTACACAGGCTTGATTCAGTTTGTAATTCTTTTCGAACAAGTATTTTTTTTATCAGACTACTAACAGGGGTGTCAATACTGTTGTTTTTTGAGCGTGTAAGTTATGGACACTGCTTCAGTACATAATAAATAAGACCAACAACAATTTTTATATGAACCACAGCAACCTCAATTATTCTGAATGATTATGTTCACTGTATATCTAGAATATTTAAATATTTGCGATGTGTTATGTATGTATATGTATATGAATCTAGGTATTTATAAACTTCTGCTTACACATATGTACACATACATATGTATACAGAAGTTTACAAATACATAGATACATACACACGCACACACACAGAGGTTTATAAATACATATATGCTCCCATATATAATCAACATACACATACATATGTACATTGGCAAATTTATTTCTTCAGGCATAACTGCTGTGTGCTGCTGTGAGAGCATTACAAAGCAAACTGGTCAAACAGCTTACCATCAAAACAAAATGGGTAATGATCTTGACTTAATAAAATGATGCTCATTAACGTATGTGTTTAGTTATTACACTGAAAAAAACCAGATTTTACTCCATCAATACACTACATGTATTTATATATGCTGTATATTTTTGAAATAATGCGATTGCCCTTGTATTAAAGACTTGGCTTTTTAATGCACATAGTCCCTGTTTCAGCACATTATCAGAAAGTTTACAGCTCCTTCTGAGCTGTGGACATCTGGGTTCACAGAAACTGTGGCACCTGGCTTAACAGGTGGGAAAAAAAATGAAAAACTGCTCCACTAAAATATTTAAGGTGTCTAAAACAGTCTTTAAATAGCTCTCTGTTAGTTTATGAGACACATACAAAACATATAGTGTATTTCAATTTCATCCATTAATTAAATATTGAACTCTCTGTTTTCAATTGGTCTGAAATGTCTTGCCTTAGCATAATTACAGAAAAGAGATGAAAAGAGATGTTTCAAATTAAGACTTTTATACTAAATAACTTTTTTTTTTTTTTTTTTGTACTGGAAGGTTATTTAGCTAGTCGACCTAAAGCCAAGCTTTAACAAAAATGAATGTGCTTACTCAGTTTCAAGTATAGCCTGTTGAAATCAATGAGATGGAACAACTGCTTATAGGTAAATCCTTGGAATGTTTCTAGACTGAAGAACATATTTCACCATTAGGGAACAGACCTTGCTACTCCTCCTCAAAAAATTCTCCTTCATTTACATCACATTTCCCCTAAAATCCTGAAAATTTTGTACTATGAATTACCTATTAAAACCAATAATAACTGTCACTCATATTTCAGCCACAGTGCAGGTTACAAAAGTAGAGCGAAGGGGTTGATTCTACACCTTAGTCTCTCTCACCCTTTTCCTTCTATAGATTGCCCACCAGTAGCTTCTGTTGCTTTGCTTCTGGTTACCTTTCTTCCAGTTTGAGGAGTTTTCTGAAGATGTGAATTATCAAAGAACTTACATTCAGGTACTAATACTTTTAAAAGTAAAAGAATTGTCAAAACAAGCAAGTTATTTCTTTGAAAATGAACTAATCCTTTTTTTTTTCTTTTTTTCTTATTTAGCTCAATTACCTGCAAGAAAAAATTCTGAATATCAGGCAACCAAGTACTTGGAAAGAATATACTGTGGGAATTAATGTGTATGCAGCATGAGAAAAAGTACAAGCATATTGGGGGTGTTAAAGGATAAAAATACACTTCAGTAATTTCTTAACCACTAAGATGTCTTCACATCTGTATATTTATTTTTGGATCCCTTCAGGATAATTTATTCTCTCTAACAAGGACAGGACAAGGTTTGCAAGTAGAGTATGCGTGCCCAAAAAACTGTCCAATTTTTCTGGCAATTCCAGGTGACTAATGGTCAAGATGGTACATTTCCTTACAAATTTTATCCTGCTGATGTTCTTAGCCCACTGCAATTAAAACAGAATGCCACTGTACAACAGGGTGTTATTTTAGCCTATAATGATATATGCAGTTTAGGCTTTTAAATAAGTTTCAGTTTTCCCTTGAACGCTCTGACAATTTAATACCACCTCATATGGCTAAAAGTAATTCTGAGGGCATAAAGCAAAGGTTTTGTTTTCTTTTAATTAAAACTGCCAGAAATAAGGACAATTTTATATCAGCAGTGCTTTTTTAAATAGAAACCCATTTCAACACTCAGTGTCTTATGTGGAATTGCTGGTCAACAAAGATGAATGTACATTTTATTCAGTCATGTAAGGGGACCTAAAGGATGCAGTGAACCAGCACAATGCCTTTCACAGCTGGAACCTGTATTGAAATGCTAAGATCATGCTTAAATTCCTATTGCCCACTAAATGCAATATCCCTGATCCTGCACTACTGAAAGCAATGGAAAAAGGTTCATTGGCTTTGCTGAGGGTTGGACTGCTCCCTGAATTACTTGCACATCTAATAAGTCTCATTTTCTATATTTATGGGTAAATTTAAAAAAAAAAAAAAAAAAGCCAGACCCAAACTCTTTCAGCAGAATTCTCAGTACTAATGGAAAATGGTTAGAACTGTTTAAGCCTCTGTGAATCTGAGAGGATTAACTCCCATAATTACTTATAATTCAGAGAGTGACTCAAGTTTTCACAGAAATACAGTTTAGCACTTAGTGAAAACATGCCTCCTTTGAAATTCAGCTTTGTGATTTTGTAGTGAACAAAACTAGTTTTCTAGTCTATTATATGTTTATACTAGATACAATATTTGTATCTGTATTTAGTGCTCAAGTGGGTAGAAATCAACAATAAAATTTCAAATTTATTTAAGACTGGGCACTAAACCAGATGTTCTCAAAGTACTTACAGAGTCCCAGTTTATTAAGCAACCACAATTTGTTATAGTTTTGTGAAAAAGGTACTTGGGGGCAGTGGAGGAGTGGTGCCTTATTTGTATAAATTCTAAGAAAATTTTAGCCCTAATTCTCCAAGCATAGCCAATATAACAACCAAAAAATATTTTGCTCTTGAACAGACAGATGGTCCTTAATGTCATCTGATGTTGTTAATAGTTATATTCACCCTCTTAATTTTATCATTTTTATTAACCATACATATATTTACATTATCCTTACATTAGAAAATCTGTTGCTAACACATGTTCAGAAGGCAGATTCATTATCTGCACTGGTTTGCTTACATTGTTTTAGAGCTATTAGGCCTAAATTTGCCACAGCCTACAGGTGTACGCTGAATCCCATGCTACCCTTTCCAGACATAATTTTAAAACATTACTTTAAAAGCCCTACGAGGCCCCTGAGCCATTCTAACTTGGTTTAATTCTTTTTCTATATAGCACGTTTCATAAGAATGTGCCCCATAGCAGTAAACAAAATCTAATCAATAAAATCCACTGAAATTTGACCTTCTCTTCACCCTCAGACTTGGTTGGACTTTTTTTTTCATTTTATTATTATTTTTTAAATTACTAAACAAATGGTGAATACAGTTTTTTGTGTTCCCTTACGGTTGGCTGCAGTTGTTTTGGGTAATCGGTTACTGGTGTAATAGCTCTTTAATTGTACAGCATGTATAGAACTGGAACAATGTATTCATAAATGGGTTCTGGTTTTCATTTAATACTTGAATGCTCCTGAAAGGAGGAGGCTGATAATACTCAATAGAATCAAGTAAAATGCAAGATTCTTCATTGCTGTTTTAGTGCTGTGTTGCAATCTGGCCAGACAGAA
Organism: Calonectris borealis; assembly: GCF_964195595.1. Taxonomy (NCBI): domain Eukaryota; kingdom Metazoa; phylum Chordata; class Aves; order Procellariiformes; family Procellariidae; genus Calonectris; species Calonectris borealis. Next base: position 183,921,828 of record NC_134312.1, read on the forward strand.
GTCCTGCTGCCCTTGTCCGGAATATGATCAGCCATTACCAGATGTCTGAAAAGCCACATGGTGCCTTTATGATGCAGACAAACGTCTATGAAAGGGGAGAGACCACAACTGGATCATCAGTCATCCAGTTGAAGCAAATGAGCATTCTGCTCATGGTGGCTTCATGTTACAGTTATAACCACACTGTCGAAAACTTTTCTGCGTTTTCACAAAGAAAAAGATTAAACATGGAAATCTTGTCATACTGTCAGTCAGGTATGAGTCTACTTTCTGTATTGTTTATCTGTAAGCGTGGGCTCCATTTAGGGCATAGGGTTGAGCTCTGATCCCTTTTAGAAGGCAGATTCTCGGCGTACTCACTGTCTCAATGTGCAGGTGCTCAATCTTGCAGTCTGCTAAGTCAGTAAAAATTGACTGTCATATGCAGCAGTCTGTCAGTTTGTCTTTTTCTAAGGATAACGTGAACACTTTAAGCCAAGCTACAAACAGTTCAACAGACAACAATGCAGGCAAAAAGTGCATTCGTTTCAGAGTACATCTATATTACTAAATAGAAGAGGGGCAAGGAGAAACCTTGAGCATCGGATCTGCAAAACTATACTTATTCCAGGAAAGTTAAAAGGATGTGTCATGGGTACAGACACACAATTGTTAAACCCACAGTGTTAAAGTGTCAGGAAAGTACATCCCATCATTTAGTCTGTGCCAACTGCCACTCTCCAACAATGCTTGCCCATGATTTGGTCACTCACATGGGCTAAGGACTATTTGCAATAGGCAATGCATTGTGGCTAGCCTGATTGGGAGGGTAGGAGAGTTAGGTCTATGTCTACAAGCCATGCCACGCTATTCAAGCTTAGGGCCAAAAACCAGTCCCTGGCACACAATCATGCAGTACATGAAGTGATCTTGTTCACTCGGCTTAATTGTTATGGTAGTCCATAGCTCAGGTTTGATTTACTCCAACTAGATCTCTCCAAGACAAATCTGATGTAGTGAGTCAATGTGGGTCTGAAACAAGCTTCTTCCAGATGACTTCAGGGCCAGGGATTAATCCCTGGCCTGCCTTTATTTATCAATTTAAATTGAGCCAAAATTTATCTATTGTAAGCCTGTTCTGAAGTCTACTTCAGGCTTTCTATTGTAGGTACAGCCAGAGAAGTTTGGAGCTACAACTTCATCTGTCTTCTGACATGTTTATACAAGGTTTTGCCAAAATTCCTCCGTTAATGGAATGCTCAATAAACACTTATTTCATTACTTACTTTGAAAACAGGATTAAAAAGGTAGACAAGAGTAACACAAAATCATGCCTGCTGTCCTTTCATAGCAGTGAGCTTTGATAGATGTATCCCACATCTACTAAGCCATTCTCCCTGAGATCATTCAGGGGAAATTAAATAAAGAAATGGCTCCTGAGCTGTCCAGTGCCCTCTATTACAGCTTCAATAGTCTTAACACAACACCGTTTTCTGTTTGTTGCTTAAGGCCTCAAAAATACAATGGCAAAACAGCACAAGATTTCCTACTAAATGACCACATATTAGGAGAACAAAACTGCATAGATTTTTTATGTGAAAGCTCTTTACATACCTCAGAAATAAACAAACCATTACTTTGAGCCTTATTCTGACCTCCTGCTATGGCATCTTTACTGAACTTAATCAATATACACTTTAAAAAAATTACATTGCTTAGATTCAAGTAAGCTATACAGACTGGTTTCACAACCTGTCAGATACTAACTCCCTACATACAGCTGAGGCAAAACAAACAAACTAACCAACAAACCAACCAAACAAACAAACAAAACCAGCACATCAAAGGCATCTGCAATAGCCATCTCAAAGTCTTCTCAGTTCTGGTAGTAGACTCAGCCCAGGATAGCAGCAGTCTCGGTTGTTTGTTCACTTCCCAGATTCAGAAGACAGGTCAGGTGCTTTAAGTTCCATAGTCCGGATATTTGCTTCTCTTTGATGAATGATTTTAGGTCCAGTCATAAATGTGAAATTCACTGCTGTATTTTAAAAATAAAGAAATTAAAATTTGAGTTTTACTTGTACTAGATGAAGTTTCATGAGTCTAAAATTGATGCAATATATGAGATAATACTTCCTTCTCTGCAAGTACTGTAATCCTGTAGCCTATAATACAATATACCCACAGCTAGTAAAGGTCACAAGCTTTGCAATAAGCTTGCAAAGTCTTAGGACTGAGGTTTGTCAGGATAGCTTTGTCTGAACTTTTCTTGAACTGCCTGCAGCTTTGTTTTTATTTGCAATTTTTCTTCTGATCAGGTGGTTATGGCTAATTTGTTTTGCTTATCATTATATGGTGCAATCATAGTTTTATAGAGATAGTAGTGACAAGTAGTTTTTTCTATGCAGAATGAGATATTTATGGTTCTAAGATAATGATGTAGAATAGAGAGATACAGACGTGGTCTGATAGCAGAAGCCTTGAGAAGTGGGGATGCAGCACAGAAGGGCACAGGAGTGGGATGATAAGGGATGGAGTACAGGCTGGCACTGGAGACCCCATGGCTGTAAATAACACTCACCCATGGTCAGTTACAGAAATGCAGATCTGGAGCTGGACAAAATTGGTCTTAGGAGTAACAAAGTGTCTGTAACAGTTTTAATTGTATTACTGCTATTACTGACACTTTTTTTTTCTATAGAGAAGTATTATTTCCTTTTCTATAACAATTTGACCTGAACTAATAATGCTTCCTGGATTAGATTTTTTAAAAAAGCCACTACACTACAATAAATCATTGGCTTTATACATAAGGTATGTTTCTTCTCTCCCCTTAAACAAGATTTTGAACATAACAATATTGAATAAAGTCTGAACTGAAATGAAAAAACGGTGGTAAACCTAGATTTGAGCAATAAGCAGTTGCAGCAATGTGTTTTGTTCCTCCTTTCAAAACTGATTACAGATAGAAAAGCAGTAAGGATCAGCTTATTTCCCTAGACACAAAAACACTTAGTGGCATCTGAGAAACCCTGGGGTATCCAAGGTATGTATAAGAAGTTGGCAAGTATGACATAAAACCTATGAATGATCTGCATTCCCTTCTGGACTGTCAGCAGAAGGCTGCTTAGGATAATCTAGGGAATCTCAAATGGCATTAGAGGTCTCTGTTCAGGGAACTTACTCCTAAAAAATGCTACTAGATCTGACTCAGAGGACACCACTGGAAATTTAAAGTCTCTGAGTTCTGAGGGGGTTTCCAAATAATATTTGACCCCATCTTATTTTACCTCCAGATCAAATATTAACTTGAAAAAGACAGTATTCTGATACCAGTTCAAATTCAACAAAAACCTCACAGGAATACGTTACTGATAATTATGGTCTCAACCTACTGTTGAATTTATGTTATTTACCTGTAATACTGATTTTTAAAGTTTGCAAAATACAAACCCCATCACAGAACCATGATTTACCCTTGAGTACTAGCCTAAACTTTATCCAAATTTGTATCTGAACTCTGAGTTCTCATTTCACACCATATTCAGAAGCACCTTTGTTGCTCTCTTTAACTTGGTTTTCCATAAGTTTGAAGTATGAGAAGTATTGTTTACAATGAAGAAACAGAAACTTTTAAATATAACACAAATTAAAAGGGATATTTCTCAGGCAATTGCTGGTCAGAATCACCTTGCTGAAAGTGACATCACTTGTGATACTAATATCTTTAGAATTCAAAAAGAAAAGACTGCTAACTAGTTTTCTTTCCTTTTTTTTTTGTGTTTTTTTAAAATAATCAGAAGAAAGACTTTAAATGTTTTAATTTTTAAACAAGAGCTTTAATTTTTAAACATTAAAGTTCCTATTCTGATTGTAAATTTGCATAAAGGCTGGATAAAGATTTGCTCTACCATATCTTTCATTCATATTATGTTAGTGTTGCAGGGACATAACATAATTTGTAAGATGATTACAACAAGTAGTTAGCTCAGAAACGTCAGTTTAAAAAACCCCAAAACTTCAGTTTGACGTACAATTCAAAGCCGGTATATTGTAATGTTTTTCTCTATGTGAACGTTCAGATTGTTGTGCTGGGAAAAAAAGAAATAATTTCTCTTTTAAAAATTTTTGTTCATATTTTCAGGTCAATGCTATTTTAGTCCATTGACTGGCATTTTATCTCCATATCATAAAAAATCTATTTCATATATGGCAGGAACTGTTTTCAGAAACATTACAATGATAGCTGCCTGATTTGGTAGTGAAGTAGAGGACAGATCCAGCAGCCTAGATACAAAGGTTCTTAAATAAAAACTGATATTATTGAAGATGAACTTGCAACAAAAAACATTCTTTACCCCATTCCCTCGTACAAAACAGATTTTAATCAACAACCGTTACTCGCAGGTTAATGGCACGTTTAGCTAGTACTTTCTGGGGTTGAGTAAGTCCCAAATGGAGTGAAGAGAAAGGGGACAATCTGGCACAGACCTCACTGTGTACCAGCTCATCAGTGCAACACAGAAAAAATCCAATAAAGACAGTTGATAATATGGCAAACCACATATGCAAACAATGATCTTGGAATTGTTAAGAGACTGTCATGGTTTAACCCCAGCCAGCAAATAAACCCCACTCAGCCGCTCGCTCACCGCCCCCTCCGGTGGGATGGGGGAGAGAATCAGGAGGGCACAAGTAGGAAAACTCCCGGGTTGAGATAAAAACAGTTTAATAATTGAAATAAAATGAAGTAAAACAGTAATAATAACAATGAGAACAACAACAATAATAGAATATACAAAGCAGGTGATGCACAATGCAACTGCTCACCGACCGCATGTCACGAACGGGGGCCGAGTTCCCCCCTCCCTCGGTTTTTGTACTGAGCATGATGTCACATGGTATAGAATACCCCATTGGCCAGCTGGGTCCACCACCCCAGCTGTGCTCCCTCCCCCTGGTGCAAGCATCACCCAGCAACAGCCAAAGCATCAATGGACCATCAGCGCTCCTTTCACACCGAACCCAAAACACAGAACACCCCCCCCCCCCCTCCAAGCTACTGGGAAGAAGGTTAACTCTGTCCCAGCCGGAATCAGGACAGAGACTAATTCTTTTAAGGCTTCCAGTTTCTCCAATCTACTAGGTACATTATTTCTTTTCTTTTGTAACAGGGATACATATTCTTGTTTTCCTCAGACTGAATGGGGTAAACCTTTACATCCTTTCTCCGTTCTTATTCCCCTGGTCTCCAGGCAGAACTTTAACTTGGAAAAACCAACTAGGGATGTAAAGGTTTGATTTTAAAATCTTCAATCGTTAATGCTTTCATTTGTGTCTTTAGAGACTTGTCTTATATATATATTGATACCAAAGAATTGATTTATTGCTTGAACTTTACAAAAAAAGAGGAGGATCAGAGGTATACTATAAGCAGTTTACTAGGGTGTAATGCTTATATCTGCAGTGTACTTTAATTGCAGAATTTATTTTCCAATACATGTGATATTTTTGCATGTTTATCTGCTTTCATAAGATAAAAATCATAAAATTTGTTTTGGCATCCTGTACCTTTAATTTAAGTTTTCTGACATTATTTTTTCTTTTCAGTTGGCAGACTAATTTATTCTCCTTTAAATTTTTCCAAAGACAATACCATTTTTGCTAAAACTATTTTTGAAAATTTTAACTTCAAAAATGTTAAGCACCTCAAAAAGAAGGTCTTTCTGTGATTTAAACCTGTCAAAATTAAAAAAAATATAAACCCCTTAATAATTCTTAAAATTTAAGGCCATGTGTAAAGTTGGGGCTATAGATCCATCACTGGTTAGTCTTGCTCCTTTATATCATGAGTGACTTAGAAATGTCCCTTCAGTTATATATTACTGTATCCAAGCTTCTAACATATTAGCCCCTATCAGCTAATTGTGTACCTATCCACTGTTCCCTTTCAAACATTTCCCAGTTACACTATGTACATGTAAAGATTTGCATGTCAGGGCAAAACTCATCAAATGGATGTTATGAACAAGAATGTTTTTTTCTTCTTTGTTCTTTGCTGTATTGAATGTTATCTCTGCAGTTTGCAGTACTTATCAGTGTTTGAGGTGGCATTTTGGAGTAGATGGATCATTGATCTGTTTTAGTATGACAGTCTGGCACAGCAACTCGTTACCCAACTGCATGTCTAGACTATCTTCCTTACACATTTTCACATTTTGTGAAAACAACAACAAAAAAGTAAATCCAGATCGTTTTCCAGTCTAATTCTAGTTTTATTGCTTATTAGATTTGTTTTTGTCTCCTCTAATGTTACATGTGTTTTCATCACAGCACTGATGATTTTTAATCTTATTTAAACTGTATAATGTAAATGTTCTTGCTGATATTATTTTAAAATGCACTGCTTTTATAAGTAAGCATCATTTTATAAGCTGAGCATCATTAACCTACCAACTTCAAGCTTTAAAACTTTTTCTGTATTACTGGAAATTTAAAATGTATTTTTCTTAAAATCTTTTCAAGCCAGTTATATTATTTTCTCCTAAGACTCCTGTTAATTTTTATATGCTTTCTTCAGCCTTCATCATAAAACTAAACTGTGATGAAACTCGTCCCTCACTGGATCGAAGAAGGATTTTTCACATCAGTTAACCAGCTTGACAGCAGCTTTAATACATTTTCCAATGATGGTTACAAGCGTGTTGTTAGAACAAATGCTTAGACTTTTTAATATAATTCCAATCAAATAATCTTTATGAAGGATTAAAAGGCAAAAAGTCTGTAGACAGAGGAAAAGTCTGGTAAATGAATCCCCTGCCTTGCAAAGACTGTGTGAAATCCTTCTTTTAATTCTACTTTAATAACCCGCTTCTGACCTTAAGTTTTTGAAGGCACTATATTTCATTAAAGAAACAGCTTATACAAGTGTGACTGAATAAGATTTAACAGTCTAAACTAGCAGGAACAGTATAGATGTAGATACATAGAAATTACACTGAAAGAATTGTAAAGAGAGAAATTCTAAGGATCTCAAAGTAAAATTTGAGAATTTTGTTTTGAGTAGTTTATATCTCAACTCCTTTCTTGATGGAACCTGATTTCTTTCAGAATGGCATGTGAATAACTGTTGTGAACACCCTTCCCAAGCCTAAATTCATGGTGCTGAAGATGAGATGAGTTTTCGGATAATAGGAAAGGTGTCATCAGTAAAAACAGACTGTGTTTTATTTGTGGTTCCATATTAAATGCTTAATTCAGTTTTTCAAACGAATGCATACTGTCAGCAATGGGACCTATATACAGATTTTTCACTTATAGGGCCATTGTGTTGATTCTACTTCTCAGGCATCTTGGATATATTAAAACAACAAATAAGTCACTTAAAAGTCATATGCTGAGCATTACCTTTTGGGACTTTCCTTTTGCTTCCCTACAATCCCATTAACAAGTTGATCAGGTCTGAATGCTAATAAGAACATACTTTTAAGCATCAGATCTGAATGTTAATAACAACATAGTTCTAAGAAATACTTAGCAATATTTACTCATTCTTAACACTACTTTAAACATAATTTCTTCAGACATGCATTCTAAGAAAGTCAATTGCAGATATTGTTAAAAGACTGAGAAGGATCTGTTTTTCATGTACCAATTTAACTATTTATTTATTTTAAATATTTTCTGGAAAACATTGGCAGCAATACTGTAAAATTGATGCTCATGTTCCAATAGTAATTAAAAAAAATAGTCCTAGGCAGAAGTAGTTTACCAGTTTAGAATCAGTGCTACAATGATTTATACCTGATGTGAGACCCTGTAAATTATTTATCTCACACTGTATGAAAAAAAAAAAGCAGTTAAAATGATTTTTGTGATATCCATAAAGATAATTCCCTGGGTCCTGAAAATGAATATCCTTGTGAGAATCAGAAGCTCATCTTTGAGGCAAGCAGTTGAATGGTACTGAATAAACACCAGGTGTGATGGTTTGACCCCAGCCAGCACCTAAGCACCCACCAGCTGCTCGCTCTCTCTCCCGCAGTGGGATGGGGGAGAGAACTGGAAGGGCAAAAGCGAAAAAGACTCATGGGTTATGACAAAGATAGTTTAATAAGTGAAGGAAAAAAACCTCCACAATCCAAACAACAGGTGATGCAAAGGCAATCACTCACCACCTCTCACCAGTAAACCAATGCCCAGCTGGTCTCCAAGCAACGGCTACCTTGGAAAGACTCCCTCTCTGATTTATTGCTGAGAATGATGTTGTATGCTATAGAATATCTCTTTGGTCAGTTCGGGTCAGCTGTCCCAGCTATGTCCCCTCCCAACCTTTTGCCTACTCCCAGCCTATTGCCAGAAGGGGGGCAGAATGAGAAACAGAAAGCCTTGACACTATGTAAGTGTTATTCGGCCACAGCTAAAACATTGGTGTGTTATCAACACAGTTTTGGTCACCAGTCTAAAACACAGCACCGTACATGCTGCTACAAATAAAATTAACTCCATCCCTGCCAGACACAGTACAACAGGTTAAAAAAAAAAAAAAAAAAAAAAAAAGAGAAGTCAAAGCTGTTTAAGTTGGTGTAATAAACCCAAGATGCTGAGATTTGCAAAGCCTAAGAAGTTAAGGTAGATTTTACATTACAATTAACAGTGTGCACACTTTAAAAGATTGAAAGATAAGACAAGGATAAACATTTTGAACTCCTGTGCAAGATCCAGCTGATTCAAATACATTAGGTTTTTGTTTCTTCCCATCCCCCTCCCTCCCTCAGATTTAGTGGATCTCCATACAAACACAACATGCAGATTTACATGGATCTCATGAGCTGATCTAAATTATAATTACATCATCTCAGTCACTGGAACATCTTCCTTTAATACTGATGAAAACTATAATGTGGAAGAGAGTAGAGAGTCTTTGTCATTCGCATTTTACATTAGGAAACTGAAGCCCTGAAAGTCCACAGCACAGATTCTCCAAGTTTCCTTTAATCACGGGTGAAGATTTAGGCATCTAAACAGTCTGGATGGAAATGACTGCAAAAGATCCCAGAGGAAGTCTGTGACACAGCCAGGGACGACATTCACTGTTCCTGAGCTATGGATATAGCTGTACGATCATACCTGTGGCTGTCTTGTTTTCTTACTGTTAGGGGAAGAAGATAAAGATGTTCTCGGTGTCTTGTCTTTTTCTGGAACCATCTCTCTGTGATCAAGATGAATAGCCCAATGGCCTCTCCAGTACAGGTAAGACACCCTTGAGCTGTAGTAATACCTCAATTGTTTCTTTTTTTTTGCCTGCACTTTACGAGGCAAGAAGGTACCTTGTAATGTGTTAAATGAGCTTTTCACAGTGAAAGATGGAAGGTTTTGCTCACCCAAGAGGAACTAAGAATTACATGGTATCCTGTGGGGTTTGGATCAGATGGTAGCCTGAGCATTATATCAGATTTAAAATATTCTTCAGTTATATTGCTAAATCCACTTGCTATGTCAGAAGGTGAGAGGTAGGTCAGCAGACCAGACACAGAACATCTTCACATAAAGATGAGGAATTTATTAAAAACCAGTGAAGGGAAGACCACGTTTCAGTTTATTAAACACAAAGAGAGGACCTTTACAAGAGGGGAGGAATAGGTTAGCTCCCAAGAGCAGTGTCATATTTGGAAGTATTGTAAGAAACAGTTGGATTTTGAGTGAAAATAAACCTTTCTGAAACTTCAGAAAAGTTTGGGTTTGTTCTTGCTTTCTCAATTTTTCATTATTTTGCCCCTATATCATTATAGCATTGGCAGTTTTCTACACCTCATGAGATACTGGTGTTTTTCATGTCTCTTAAGAAAGATCTTCTGCTTGGGAAATATGGAGTTTAGGCATGCTGCAGCAGCTGCCACTTCCTCTCTAGTGCATCCCACCCTGCTGAGCTGATGAGACACAAGCTCCAATGGTAATGTTGGCTTGCTCTGCTGATTTGCTCCAGTGGTTATCCACACTCCTACTTCAGAGTCCCGCAATTTTGAAACCTTGGGTTTGTTGTAGCTTCCTGGTTTTTCCAAATTTCTCAGTGTTGCAGACTTTAATGATTGATCCTTGGGGTTTCCATTTTTCCTTCCTTTCCCTTAGTCTACAAGCTAACAGAACTCCAAAGCCATCCAAGAAAATGCTTGCCAGTCAGGGATTTTTGTAAATAATCCAAGTATCATTTCTGAACAAATTAACGCCCTCCAGCTACCTCATATTTTATATATTAGTGATATTGAAAAATTACATTGTTATGTTTGAGGATTTGAAGTCAAATATTTTTGACTGAGATATCTAAAAGAGTAATTTTTAAATTTTTTTTTATGGCTTACCATGTAAGCATTCATAATTTCCTTGATCAACAATCATTGGACTCCGTGGCATTTATCACATATGCAAACCAACAAAATGTCATCACACTTTGTACGCTAGAAGTAGAAGCTAGGTGCCACAACATTGACACACTAATCTGTATTGGGTTTGTGTAGCAAGGTTTTGGTAGCAGGGGGGGCTACAGGGGTGGCTTCTCTGAGAAGCTGCTAGAAGCTCCCCCTGTGTCCCATAGAGCCAATGCCAGCCAGCTCCAAGACGGACTCGCCGCTTGTGGTGTATCATTGCACGGACCCTCACATATACGTGCACAGAATCATATACATGCACAGAATCCTTTATCATAACAGGGCAGTCCCACTGTCTCTCTCTCCACTGCCTCTCTCTCATCACCCAATTCGTCTCCCTTATATATTAAGAAAAAACAGTCTCTCTTCCGGCAACGATCACATGTCTGCTCACAATTCCCTTCACCTGTTTCAGCTCTTAAATCAGCTGGTGCTCATTAGGCCACCTCTTCTGCCGTATTCAATTCTTCTTTGGCTTCCGCATCTGCCTCCTCAGGATGACTGCAAGCAGCATCCCTAGCTGAGAGCTTTTTCATTTTGATGTTTATAATTTCCTTACAGAGGAGACAACTAAGCCAGGTGTTCAGGTCTTATCTCAGGCGTATGTATGTGTCTGCACAGTTCTCAGTGCGCGGGCTGAAGTCCTATCTTATCTTGGCCGAAACTCCCGATTCCACAGTTCTCCACAGCCGCTGGCTGAGGCTGAGCCCATCAGTGGTGGTGGTAGCGCCTCGTATTTAAGAAGGGGGGTAAAAAACTGCTGGGGACCAGCAGCTGCAGAGAGGGGTGAGAATATGTGGGAGAAACAACTCTGCAGACACCAAGGTCAGTGAAGAAGGAGGGGAGGAGGTGCTCCAGGTGCCGGAACAGAGATTCCCCTGCAGCCCCTGGGGAAGACCATGGTGAGGCAGGCTGTCCCCCTGCAGCCCATGGAGGTTAATGGTGGAGCAGATATCCACCTGCAGCCCGTGGAGCAGGTGGATGCCTAAAGGAGGCTGTGACCCCTTGGGAAGCCCGTGCTGGAGCAGACTCCTGGCAGGACCTGTGGACGGACCTGTGGACCTGTGGAGAGAGGAGCCCATGCTGGAGCAGGTTTGCTGGCAGGACTTGTGACCCCGTAGGGGACCCATGATGGAGCAGTCTGTTCCTGAAGGACTGCACCCCGTGGAAGGGATCCATGCTGGAGCAGTTCATGAAGAACTGCAGCCTGTGGGAAGGACTTAGAGAAGTTTGTGGAGGACTGTCTCCTGTGGGAGGGACCCCATGCTGGAGCAGGGGAAGAGTGTGAGGAGGAAGGAGCAGCGGAGACAACGTGTGATGAACTGACCACAACGCCCATTCCCTGTCCTGCGCCGCTCGGGGGGAGGAGGTAGAGAAAATCGGAAGTGAAGTTGATCCTGGGAAGAAGGGAGGGGTGGGGGGAAGGTGTTTTTAAGGTTTGGTTTTATATCTCATTACCCTATGCTGATTCGATTGGCAATAAATTAAATTAATTTCCTCAAATCAAGTTTTGCCCATGATGGTAGTTGGTAAGTGATCTCCCTGTCCTTATCTCGATCCACAAGCCTTTTGTTAGATTTTCTCTCCCGGTCCAGCTGAGGAAGAGGAGTGATAGAGTGGCTTTGGTGGGCACCTGGCATCCAGCCAGGGTCAACCCACCACATAATCCAATTACTAGACAAAATGCAAGTTTCTGTCAAGTTGGAAGAAGAATCTCGCAAACTGCAAATACTGAAATGTTTGTGGCATCTGAGGTGAGGAAACTAAAGCCTTTGTCTAAATTCTCTTGGTATGGCATTGCAACACTGCCTTTTAGGACCTTACTTCTGCTGATGTTTATTATCCAGCCATACTGAAACCAGCCTAGCGCACATCTATGATGCATCTTTTGCCACTGATGAGACACACGATTGCAAGAGTTAAAATCACCAATTTTATTTGTGATTTTGCTTAATTATGTAGCATTTTGTTGAATTTGGGCTAGTACGTGGCTTTTCATGAGATTCAGTAATGATACATGTAGGAAAGAACAGTAAAAAGTGGGTTTTTTATTTGTTCACTTGAGGTTTTAGGGCTTGTTTTTTTTTGGTTGGTTTGTTTGTTTTTCCAGGTAGAAGATGTCAGACAACAGTTGAAACATCATGAATTGAAATTTAATCACTTTTAGGAAAGTGGAGGGAACAAAGAAAAAAGGAAGGAAGATAAAAAAATGTGAAAGGAAATTGGAAACATTTAACCTTACAATTTTCACGATACGTTAAAACAAATGCTACTAAGACTAAATATAGGATTTCAACAGAAAAAGGTTGTAACCTTCCCACAGAGCATCCTTCATAAGAAAATAAAAATTTCTTGTGTACTTAATTTGTATTTGTAGCCAAAGTCTAGCCTTGTACAAATGGTCATATGCTGTTGCTGACATTCAAAAACCAGGTTTAGTACTATATGGATCAAACAAAGAAGTAATGCAGCTTGTTAACTTTATATAGAACGTAATGTCTACTCAATTTTGACTAGAAAACATGGTGAGTTTTCCACATGTAATCACATGCTCAAATAGAAATAAAAATCGATATGGCCCAGCTTTTAAATAGAATGTCACACTTACTGACTAACCAAAAAAAAAAAAAAAAAAAAAAAGCTAAAAGATATTTAAATACAGCATAAATATTTCATATAGTAATGCAGTCTGGATTACAAAGTATTTGAAAGATTTCAGATTTCAAACAGTGCATAAATCCATATAGGATATCTTTCATTCTACAGTAAGCATAATATATGCATGCTGACATGTAGCATTGATTTTTCCTTATGTATGGCTGTATTAATTTTTAAAGTTCACACAGACGAATGTGCACCTTTCATAAACAGAAGCAAGCAAATGAATAAGAACCTCCGTGGAAACCTCCATTATGAAACTTTTGTTAATGGATGTGTACATTTAAAAGAATAATTCATTTTTGCAGTTTTTAAAAATAGTTTTTTAAAGATTAGCACCTTCTCTTATACTTTCATATTTACTAATTTTGCATAGACCATCTTGCTTTAAATTTTAACTCTTGTTCAAGAGAAAAGTTTATTTCTACAAGTGATATTTTATAAATTCAATAGCTGGAAGCAATTGGCTTTTGATGTCCTTTTTTTCATAGAAACAGTAAATAAATAAAATAAATAAACAAGCAAATTCAACCCTCTAGCAAGTTCATTACAGGCAAGTTTAAAACTAGTGTCTATTGTGTATTTTCAATAACACCAAAAGCAACAGAGTATATATTATGCAAATTATTTAGAACTATTCATCACAACATAGGAAATGCAGTAAGGGAATGTGCTCTCTTGCAAACTTACAATGCATAACAGTTGTCTTCATCTATCTCTCTGGCTCACCCAGACCGACACCAGACTTTCATCAAATTCTACAAAACAGCTCAAGCTTTTACATCTTGGAATTTTTATTGTCACTGCATATATTGCTGCACAAACACATGATGGAAATGTCATTTTTGCAGTGTGATGTTAATTGGCATTCCCATACTACAGCTACACAAAACAGGCAAACACAGATTTTCCTCCCAAGTGATATCCACTCACTTTGGATATGTTTGTTTATTCTGTTAAATGGATATTTCCTCCAGGCCCTTCAAATTTTGTTTACAAAAGAGTAGGGATGCTTCATATCATTCAGGAAGAAAGCCCCTAGATTGATAATTGATTGTTTACTTGGGGGAGGAGGGTTGTTTGGTTAGTTTGTTTGGGGGTTTTGTGTTGGTTTTTGTTTGGTTTCTTTTTTGAGACTAATAATCCTATGAAAGGACTTTAGACAGAGATTAATGACAGTTTAAAAACCTCCGCCTCATTAAGGTTTCTTCGGCTGCTTTTGGAATTAGAAAATGAAATAACAGAAATGCCAACTGTGATTCCACTGACTCTCTTGTTAAGGGGAAAACAATTTCATTTACTAACCAGTACGAATAAATCTTCTGGTAATTAGACCATTGTCCTATTAAGGTACAAAATTAAAGCCAAATATTGACAATCTAAGTGAATGGATCTGGTGTTATATACTTTCTGGGTCTTGTCTGATGAGCAGTTAGTTAAGTTAACGACTAGTAGAGTAAGCTTTGGACTACTTCAGATGTTTTATGGCAGGTGGTCTAGAATCCCCTTTATTGATTTGCTGGGACTGTTTGGAGTGAATGCGAAAATGTCCTGTAGACTTTCACACATACAACTGAATTGTCAAACCTAACGTGAAAATGGAGTAACAGTTACAAGGCTGTTTATTTCAGTTTCTGTGAGGCTGAATGTATAATGGAGGCGTGACAGCTATATCTCCTCAGCCAGGCTGTGAATCTGGGAACTTAAATTCAGTTTTGAAGAAGTGATTCACTCTTACTCATAACAAAAGGTTAAGTTTTGTAACAGCATTTGACAGAGAGTGGGATTAGGTGAAGATGGTAAAGAAGGAAGTTTCTCTGTAAATGTACACTATATAAAATAAGCTGCAAAACAGAACAAAATTGTCACTCTTTAAGAACAACACTTAACGATGGTAGTCACATAACATCTTTTCTACAATTACACTTTGTGCTGATGGCAGTATTTGACTAGCTGAGTAGTTGATCTCCTTCCCCTGGAGACTGTACCTGATTGCTTATCTTGTGAATGATACTAGTGTGAGTACTGTATATTTTTACTGTTAGAGATGTCACAAGGCAAAGCACAAAGCTGTAAGTTGTCAATGAGTCAGTAGCAGAGTGATATTACCTACAAGTTCTTTTGAAATTACAAAACCAAAATGGTTTTGCAGATAAATTGCCATATATAGTAATAATAATAATAATAACAATAACAACAACAACAACAATAATAATAACAATCATAATGATCAGGTCTTGAGCACCTACAGCTTGAAAAACAAAGTGAAAACCAGCTTTTTATCCAGAAAGTCTACTGAAGGTTGTCTTAAAATTTAAAATAGGGAGAGAAAATAAGTCACTTCAGAGGGGATTTTTTTCCTTGTTTTTGCAGCGATGTTTTCTCTTGCATTACTTAGTTGTCCATATGTTAACCAACTAATTCTATCAAAGAAAACTTTTAGATGCAGTTTTTAGACTACAATAACAAGACATCTACATAGTCTCTCTGTATACCAGATAAAAGTGGAAATATTGATTGATCACCCAGAACACTTACTGATATTGCCCTGGTGATAATGTGAAACTTGAAAGCAAAGATGAGAAAACCCATCTGCTAAGCTTGCCTAATGCATTAGCCATTGTCAGTGCAAATCCTGCCTCAGTTGTAAAACCATTAAGTGCCCATTCTTTAAAAACGTGTTAAGTACAAAATATTCTTCATAAAGAAGCAATCTGATTTAAAGGTAGATTTCAATTCTGGACCTAGGTGTTAGACATGTGATCCGGAAAGACACTGCCTCTTAAAAGCACTCTTTTAGGCATATTTTTCCTACTTTCTTAATTTCCTGGAACCTGGGAGCTGGTAGTTTTCTTTGTGCTGGTGGAGAGAACAGCTCAGTCACCATCTCAGCTCATCCGTTCTCAGCAGCACATCACATGTGGGACATGACTGACATCACCTCCTCACCCACACCATCCACTGACAGTCTCCTCCAAAGAGGCAGCAGAGCAGCCAGCATCTATCTCAACCTCTGCAGCCAGGCACATGGATTATTCAAGATGCAGTGTGATCAGGAGATTGTTTATTTTTATGCCTTATTACTTCTTTTTTATGAGAATGTGATCTACTCCTTACCTCTAGAAAAAGGCCAGTGTACTTGAAGTAAAAAATCCTAAAGCTTTCCTACCTATAACTTTCAGCTAACCATGCTTTAGGTAAAGGTCCACACAGGTATTCTTGAGAGACTGCCAAAGTTGATATATTGGTCAGAAAGTTCATTGCTGAGTGAACAAGACATGCTCTTTATCCCAGGAGCTGTGTACAGTTTCCTCAGGTCCTACCAGCCCAGAAAACAACAGATCAGAAAAGGGCAGATCATATTACTATTATCAAGCTATCAGACTGTTCATATGGGTGAATGAGTATATAGATAATCTAATAATTTTCATGACTGTAAATAATCACCTATTACAATTTTTAACTACACACTGAAGGTATATATATTTTTTTCTAAATCTTATTCCTAGCTAACTAGTCTAGATGAATTCCTTTCAGTGACTCCATCATCATCATCCATCTTAGGTGATCTTCCTCCCAAAACTAGGAAGTGGCATCCCAGATACTGCCAAAGACAGTAAGATATTATATAATAGTGATATAATTAAGTATCATTTTCAGTGAGTAGCCTTTTACATCTTTTCATTGTGTCATATACTACTTAGTTTTGATTAGGTAAAAGCTGCTACAATGGAAAAAAAGTCACTATAGTAGTTTTAGGCGAAGAAATACTTTTTTTTCTTTTTTCCTGTGAATACAGAACCCTTTATAACATTTAAACACATTACCTTAAGGTCCGGTAACCAGTTCAGATGCAAGTTTCCAGTCTCACTAGAAGGATAACATTCACTGGTCTAACAAACAGATCCTCATTTTAGTTTGAGGTTGTGCTCATCCAGTCTAATCTTCTATGATAGATAAGGCACAGAATTTTCCCTTCTAATTCCTGCCTCCTGCCCGGAAACTTGTACTTAAGCACAGAAACTCTGTGAGAAAAAAGTTGCACAGGCTCTTTTCTACCTCTGCTTCCACTGCTTATCTCAAAAACAGCTTGGTCTAGAAACTTCACATTTATTGCATTAACTAAGCCTGAAGGTGAACTATGCACAAGGGTATATGCTATGTGGCTAATTTAAAAATTATTTGCTAAGGAAAAAGAAATTAAATTCTGGATGCTATGCAAAATCCCTACAAAGATAATGGCTTTAATGAAGAGTTCTTAACAGCCTGCGGGATTCACAATCTCTTCGCTCAGTGTCACAGCAGATCATGGAGGCATACATGCCCACTTGTCACTATTTAACCAGCACAAATCCTTATTATTCAGTATTTCCCTCCACTTTATCCTCACAAAGATGCCTCCCAGGACAGTATATTTCAAAGGATTTAATAGTTGGTCTCATTGCCTCACTTCCCAAATGCCCTGACTTAGAGCTTTCAAATTTTTTCAAGCACTTTGCCTAAAACTTGCAGAAATACAAGTACCTTGGTTCAGGTGTTTTTGGTCCTGAAGCTTAAAAGTTCTTTTTGTAAGGTCTTTAATAATTACAAGAGCAGCAACAACAGTAATAGTAGCGGTATGCCTTGAGGCGCTGACTCAGCAAAGCATTTATATGTGTATTATTTTCTATATACTTACCTGCATTCGTAAAAATACTTAGAGCTTGTGCATTTTACGGGAAAGAACTCACATTTTTTTCAGTGATGTAGGTTGCAAAAGTGAAAAACCTGTAAGATATATTTATTCACATACACATAGAACCACATCATATCAGAGTAATAGTTGATCTAGTGCACAGTGTAACATGTTGCACATCTATCTGACCAAGGATGTTTTGGAAGAAGATACAAGGAAACTTGTAATGGAAAAACCTGTCCATGCAGAAATTTTTTCTCATTTCAGGCACATACCTCAAAGCATGAAAGTCTATTCATTTTAAAAGTAACCCTGCATTTTCTCATAGTTCATGTAGAAAGCTGGGCTTTCCAGTTCATCCTGCCTCCTGTATTTTCTTTTACTTTGAATGCCAGCATTTTGGGACAATGTTTATTCCTGAATTGTGCTGAACACATTTCAAGTTCTGAGTTAAACAAAACATACTGCTAATAAAGTTAAACAAGAACCAGAACAACAGGTTTAAAACTCCTCACAAATACCTAGACTTCAATTGTGGTCTGAGCATTACTACTTTTATTGTTTTCTATAAAGACTTAAGTACTAATCTAAACAAATGTACACTGTGAGATAATAAATATTTAAAGCTTGGCCTCAGTTATGCAATTCTAGTCCTAATTTGCAGCTTAAAATGCAATTATAGTGTAGGTTTTCCCCACCTAAAAGTGTGCACTTATTGCAAATAAGTGTGCAAATAAATTGAGCACCATGATCCTAAATTCTGTTGCATTAGTGAAAAGAAATAGGCAACTTATGTTTAGATCTTAGGTATGCTGAACCAGCTTTCAAACGTATCTCTGCCCAGGGACAAGAGAGAGACTAAAATGACAGGACTCCTTAATTAAGCTTTTACTTAGATGCCTAAACTGAGATGGATTGGTTCAAGGCCTTTGTCTTCCATGATGAAATTCAGTACATTCTGATTCAAGGAAATGGGATTCATGATAAATTCAGGATCCTATATTATGAGATGACGAGTATACTGATCTGTGCATATAATCAGTCTTACACAGCTTGCCCAAGAGTTGAATTTAAGAGAAATCTAAGTCTCTTGTAAAAAGATTTCATAGGTTTGGTATGGAGCTAAATATTTTGTCCTCATCTTTCTTTTTAAATGTCAGTGATAGATAACTTAAACCTTCTCAAAATCTCTCTTAGTTGCTGGGTTTTTATGTTGCTTTTTAACATTAAGTACACTCTTTTATTAGGTAGTTCATAGGGTACTTCTTTTGACTTAAGAACTGGTAGTCATTCTATTTCTTCTTTGATCTGATTCCTCCTCTCACCTCTTAAAGACTGCAAAGTGCTGTATGCATCTCTCATAATCTAAGGATGCTGTTGTTGACTTTCATACACCTACTGTGTTTTTTTTCTTCTTCTTAATTAAAACATTTATATAGAATAATTTATTGAACCATAGACTACTTTATGACACTTCTTATACAAATGCTCTAAATTATTTACGTTTGTAACAGACAGTTATCAAAACTGCATGAAACCGTGCTACCCTTGCTCATCAGAAATGTATTTTAAGCCATTTTTTCCTGTACATTTAGCTAAAGATTAGCAATATTTACATATGATCATAATTAATAAATAAAATATTAAGGAAGATAATTTTTTGCCTTTTAAAAAAGTTTATTTAAACAAAAAATTATGTTTTTACAAATGCATTCATTTCTTTAGATTCCCGTAAGTATGACCTTAGAAACCCTGCTGCTGTACTAGCACGTCTTCCACTGGATCTGCATTTATTGGAAAGGTCTGTTGGTAGTAAACAACTTTATTA